>NW_015090769.1:0-444 GCF_001431845.1 Calidris pugnax | reverse complement strand
GTGTGTTCCCATGCCTGGGGGGGTGTCCCCGGGGCTTGGGTCCCCCAATGAGCAACCTAAGAGCAGAGAACTGGCACCTTCATGACACCCCCAGCACCCCAAGATGGGTCTGTGTTGGGTTCCTCCACTCCTGGGGTCACGGAGGGGATGCTGTGGGGCTCCTGGCCGCGGGGAGGGTCAGACGCTGCTGTGTCCTCCCCCACCCCACCTCCTCCTCTTCCTCCTCCTCCTCCTCGTCAGGGCGTTAAGAGAATCAGCCCCGTGACCAGCGCCGAGGAGTTTTACTACCCACCGTGGAAGCGTCTCCTCTTCCAGTGCCTGGTCAGCCTCCCCGTCTGCCTCGCCTGCCTCTCCCTCGTCTTCCTCCTCATGCTGGGCTGCTTCCAGCTCCAGGTGGGTCCTCGTCCTCAACCCCAACACACCGGGCTGCCAGGACCAGGGGGG
>NW_015090768.1:2756826-2809532 GCF_001431845.1 Calidris pugnax | reverse complement strand
CTTCCAACCCAAACCATTCTGTAATTCTAAAATGACTGGCGTTAGCAAAATATCTTGGTTTTAACCAAATAAGCAGTGATCTTCACCAGTTCTTTCCCAGAAGCTGTGCTAGCTCAAGGAATATCATCCATTGAGTGGTCCCTGCATCCTTGGGATCCTTGCTTCCTCTCCTTCCCCCTTACAGTGTGGTGGCAGCTGGGTGTGAAAACTGGTCAGATAGTGCTACAGTCACAAGGAGGGGTGTTAAGCAGCATTGGGATGATGACGTTCAGCAGGGATGATGGGTAGTTCAGCAGCATCTGGACGATGGTGTGGCCTGTGGTGATGGAAGAGCTGCTCCTGGCCAGGGAGCATTTAATTTCTGCTGCATATCAGGTCATGTCCTGTGGTGTGGGATGGTTCAGCTCACTGATGGCTCATCCTAAACCTGGCTGCTGCCCTGGGAACAGGAGAAAGCCCAAGTCCTCAGCAGAAACTGGTTGTGTTTGACTTGCACTAGCACTATTTTGCCTTGAAACAGCAAGGAAGAGAAAGAGTGGTCGTGTGGTGCTTTCCAAGGGGAAGTAGATGCTGAGATGTTGTGTGCATCGGCGAGCATTGGGTGAGGAATGCTTTTTGGGACTACTTGGTACGGCGCTTTGTCGGAGCACAATTAAGTTTGCCTGAAGTGTTTTCTTTCAGTGCTAGCCCATCCATTGCAAATCAACACATAGGCAAATGCTGGTGGAACATTGGTACAGAAGAAAGTAGTTTTCAGGATATTTTAATAGTTTTGCTCATGGTCAGTGAACTGGCGTGTTATTTTCCCTCGTTTTTCCCAATACAGAAGTCATACAAGGTATCTGACTTTTTATTTTGGAGACCTAAACACCATTTTGAGGAGAAGAAAGGAGGAAGATCTTTCATGGTTGCAAGGAGTGTAAAATGGGAGAAGAAAGTCCACTTCAACTGCAAATGGCCGTTGGGTATGTTGTTAGCAGTGGAGGCTGCAGCGGGTACGTGCTCTGCAGGTTCAGCTCCGGGTTGACAGCAGCAGGAAAGCTCCAACCCTCCTGGACTGGTATATTCAAGAGAGGCCAAACCAACATTTTAGAGACAATTTGTGTTGCGTGAAAGGCATGCGAAGGGTAAAACAAACAGATATTTAATTTGAGGATAATACATTTAGCCGTTCTAACAATGAAAGGATATTTAATTTAAATATGCTACAGCTGCGGTCTGGGTAGTTAGACTTCCTTCTCCTTTCCCCTAAGAATCGTGTGTAATGTGAATTTCTGAGTTGTCTTTCACTTCTTTTGCCAGTGGCTCTCCAGGACTGCCAGGTGGGATGTGGGATTTATTCCCTTGGTCTGGTTTGGTGGAGTTCAGCTGCAGAAAACATTTTGCAGGGAAAACTGTACTTTCTGGTGCAGGCAGGAAGATGGGAATAAGCACCGAGGATGGCTCATTGGTCACTTTATCCAGCAGTGGTCAGGCAGCTGTTTTGAAACTGTAAATTTCAGTCTTTGATCTGTTAGATTAAAATTAGAAAATGTTATTCCTGGATACACAGTCTCCTGTGTCTTGCTTGTAGAGGGTCATGATTGTTTGTTGTTTTTTTTTTTTAAAAGAATTTCATATTCAAATACATTGCAGGAGGAGAGAGGGTCATGATTGTTTGTTGTTTTTTTTTTAAAAGGATTTCATATTCAAATAAATTGCAGGAGGATGATGAAAATTGCAAACTTTTCAAACGTGTTTAGCTTTAGATGAGTGTCACCAATGTCAAGTTCTCAAATATAAAGCCACCGTCACCTAGGTAGCCTACCTTCTCCTGAGAGTTACTGCTCAGTAGTGTGATTTGGCAAAAAGTTGAGTCTATTTTTTGTTTTTTATTTTTGACTCAAATGAAACTATAATATAAAATTGCAATTTTCTGGCTCTTCCTTTTGAGTTCTGTTGGTGTTGTATTTTACACAGCCCTAGATGTTTTTTGGTAGCTGCTCAGAGCGATGTGCTTGATGGTCTTGAAGCTGTTAAAAATTCACTGAAGATCCAGCTGTTCTTGGCAGACGTACCCGTGCTGCTCAGAGCTCTCTGTGGGATTGTGTTCCAGAAGTTGTGTTTGGTTTTTAACATTTTAGATACTGACATACTGATGATACTGTATTTCCATTAAAACAACTGGATGCAAAGCTCAAATTAAAATAACCCCAACATAACCATAATAGTAGATAACTAGTTTAATAGAAAGGAGTAGTCATTTATTTCTGTTTGCTAAGAAATTGAATCTAATGAATTTAAAAATACTGATTCACCATGATGTCACATAAATGTAATTTTACCTCCCCCTTCATATTTATGTATTTATTCAGTAAGTTGTTGACTGTAAGTCTAGAAATACATTTAAAAAAAAAAAAATACATCCTGGTAATTGCAACCTCAGACTTTCAAACGCCGCTTTTTCATACGTGTCCAAGAATAGAAATTCAGCCTCCCCAAATAAATGAAAACCCAACATACGTCGCCACGGTTTTCGGTGTTTGAAATAGAGGATTTCGTTTGGAGGAGCAGAGGTGCGGCAGCTATTTTGGGAAGGGAAGAAGACTTGGAGTCAGGATGAAAGGAATGCAGACCTGCCATGTGAAGGCTCGTTTGAAAAGTAAGACCTGCTGAGTGTGCTCTCTGCTGCGAGTGTGTCGCCCGGGTGATTTATTAGAGCCTGAAAATTCATGCTAAAGGGGAAGAGGGAAAAAATAAGTAGCTAGAAAGGGATAATACAGTCGTTAAAAATGTTAGTAGAGAAGTGCATTGTTTTGGGATTCTCTGGGGATGTGATGGAAGTCCCCTCTAAGCCAAGTTAGATGAGAGCTGCGTTGCGAGATGTGCATACAGCGTAGGTCAGGCTTATTCCAGGCTCTTACCTGGTTCTCATTAATCCACATCTTGATGCAGCTTTGATACAGAAAAATATTATTGTGTGTTCAAGGCCTTTGAGCCCAAACCTTGCCCCATGGGGAATTGCGGGGGGTTCCCATGGAGTTGTACCTGAGGCTCTCTCCTGCAGATGGAAGGTGCAGCAGAGCTGGGTTTCTCCTGCCTTCCAGCATCACGCCACCGTTTCCTCAGCTCTTGTTTGCTTGTTTTGTCTTGTTTTTGCCATTCCTTGTCTCCTTGCTTTCCAGTACCACCAGTGTACTGGAAGCAATGGCACTGGACGAGCACCGAGCGAGGGGCCGAGGTGGTCCCTTGGCAGCTCTGTGGTGGCAGAGGGACACACCTCTCTGGCCAGTGCAAGAAATAACACAATTGTTAACAGATCGCCTGAAGTTTTGCCCATGATTAAAAGATATCCCCGAGGGACTGGCAGGGAGCTGGAAGGACATAGTTTTGCAACCAGCAGCTCTTTCTCTGTGTCCACAGCGAGGAGCTGGGCTGGGGTTTCTGCCACCGCTCCTAGGAGACAGCGTTTCTTTTTAACACTGAAAACAGATTCACGGCCTTTCTGGGATTCTTACTCTTGAAAATAAGGTTGGAGGCAGTGTTAGCATCCAGCCCCGGGTCTGATTGCCTGCCTGTCCAAAAATATATTTAAAATATTAAAACCTTGCTATGGCAAGCCTGTGGGCTGGCAGCGTGGCAAGGCTGGTATGTGGAGCTGGCCTACAGCCATACCCACGCTGGTGGAGAGTGTCAACTTGTGGCCTTGCTTTGATGCAGAAAGAAAAAGGCAAATTCTTTTTTTTTTTTTTTTTTTTTTTTGATTTTTCGGTGGACAGAAAATAACTTGCTTCCTCAGAGGACTGGCAGGAATTTGTATCTACCTGACTTAGTCATTCAAAATCTTTGGGAGACGTTGAGCTCCTGTGGCAAAGGAAAGGCAGGAAAAAGATGTAGAAAGGGAGTAAAATGGAGCAAGTGGATAAAGTGGCTGTTTGGTGCTTTGGTTTTGATGAGAGCAGGAGGAAATGCTCAGGAATGGCAGCTCACCAGTTCAGCCTGACACCGTAATTTTATTTTATTTTCCTTTTTTAAACTTTCCTTTTTCCAGCCTGCCAGAGCAGAGATGCTGCTGTCCTCCGAGCATCATATTGGGTGCAGGTACAGTCAGGGCTTGAACAGTCCTTTCTGTTTTATCCCTGAACGGTGCTGGATGCAGAGTGGTCATGGTTGGAGGTGCCTGCGTGGCACCAGATAAAGAAATGAAAGCCTTAAAACACACAAAGTGTGTCATCTGCCTTTGTGGGTACCAGGCCTATTACCTTCATCTGCCTTTGTGGGTACCAGGTCTATTACCTTCATCTGCTGTTGTGGGTACCAGGCCTATTTGAGTATTACTGCAGAGGAGTTGTGAAACATTCCCAGCTACTCATTTTAAACCCTGGTTTTCTAGTAATAGACTTAAAAATCTTATTGTGCAGTCGAGCTAGTGACTGAGTCTTCACTTTATAATCTCTTTATAAAAATGTATGCACATTAACAGGACGTATTTAATAGACACACTGCCTAGATGAAAGGGGGCTTTGTGGAAGGAGGCTTTTGTGCCTTTCTGGATCTCTCAGCAATTCCTGCAGAGCTTCCCAAGTCTGGCTGACACGGAGCGGCAGAGGAAAAGACCTTCTGGCTTTCAGCTTGAATGGAGAATAATGGGGAGCGGGATGGGGGTGGGGGAGGGAACCCTGCTCCCCGAGGCGGGGGCCGCTGGTGCGGGCACTCACCAGCCGAGCATTTAACACGTTTAGTTCTTTCTACCCCCAGCTGGGGGGGGCTTTGCATTCCCAATGAGCTCTCTGCTACCCTGGCAGCGCGAGCGGGGCTGCGGCCACAATAGGGGCTCCCCGGCCCGCTGAAATTGAGACAACTTTTCCCAGCCCAGGTAGTCCCTTTCATTCTGGTTTGGTCCATGGATCAGATTTGTCTGTAGTGGTCACTTACCAGAATAGCATTTCATTTATTTATTTAAATTTTTTTTTTTTTTAAATTGAGATCCGATGTTATCTTTCATCTTTTAGTTAATCCCTCAGCTGGATTTTGGTATTTTTTTCTGTCTGTGGTGCACCACAGGTTCTTGGCCAGAAAAATCTTTTCTTTCTCAAAAAATAAGGCTGCAAGGTCACAGATACGTTCACTTTGACCTGGCAAACGTCTTCATGACAACAAGAATCTAACAGACATCTGATGAAGTTTCCACTAGCAAAAGGGACTAAACTTCACCAAAAAAAAAATCCTGAAGTTTTCTGATAAAGACATTTCCTTTTGCAGTCGCAGCTGATTCACATGCTCTCGGGGGTTACAAGCAGAGAGTGTGTCACCTTAGTCCCATTGCAAGGACCCCCGAAAATGCATTGCAGATTGGAGCCATCTGAGTGAAGATTATATATAAAAAATAAAATAAAAAAAAAAATAGGTGAGCAAAAGAAAAAGCCACACGCTTTTAATAAGGATGATAAAGCTGGACAGATGGTGTGTCCCTGGTGGGAAAGGTAGGTGTGCTCTGCGTGTTGGGTTATTTCTTGCAGTTGTGTGAATGCTGCTTATGTATTTCTAACAAAACAGCCAGGTGAGGAAGAGCCGGGGACTGCTGGTGGTTTGGTACCTCCAGACAGATGTGTGTGGGTACCTGCAGACAGATGTGTGTTGATCACAGTAACTCTCACCGTGTCCCTCACCTCTGTTTGCCTTGGACCCCAGCCTCCTGTCTTTATCCAATTCCTCCTATTTTCCGATGGTTTTTCAGCTGTGGTCACAACTGGAGATTCCATCATGTCAAGAAAGAGCAAAAGTAGGCCCGTGTCTGGCTTGAGCGTCTGCAGGTTCCCCCAAAGGGTGAAGCAGTTGGTTGTGTGGTGGCTGAGAGGGAAAGCTGAGGATGGGGTTACACCCAGGCACCTTCAAAGAGGTGGGAAGGTATTAAATTGGAATATGTTGCAAGAGGAACATGCGTGGCCAAAGTGAAGGGTGAAAGGCAGTGGGCTGGGCTCTCGCCGTCTTCCCGTATGACTTGAAAGCACTTCTTGTCTCAGGATAAACCCAGATATTATACGTTGATGTCATTGTTCTGATGGAGAATTTCATCTGAAGAACTGAAAAAAGCTTTTTTGAGACAAATCACTCAACAGCTTTATGGCAGCAGCCCCAGCATGGGCACGTAGCATTTCTCTGTATAAAACCAAATGAACAACCAACCTGTTAATTTTTGAATGAATGATAATCCCTTTCTAGGTGTGTTTTGTATGGGTGCATCCCAGGTACTGCTCACTTTCCTCAGCTCCTCTTACCATGGAAAAGCTCTCTAAGTGATACATATATTATAAGATATATATTATAAGTATATCTTTGATTTAATGCCTCCTGTAAGAGCTATTCCTCTGTTTTTTCCTGTTAGCCCTCCCCATTTTACTGTACATCGGATGAAGTACATTACATGGTATATGTGCAACCTTACAGGCTCCCTTTTTTCTTCAATTGCCCCCCCCCCCCCATTTTACTGTACGTTGGATGAAGTACATTACATGGGTATATGTGCAACCTTATAGGCTCTCTTTTTTCTTCAGTGGAAGAAAATCTGGCAAAGGACTAAGACATTCTTAAATCATTGAGTGATTTTTATTTATTTTTTTAATGACCTTTATTTACCACCCATCTTAAGGTTAAAAGCGTCCTAGTTTGTGAGCTTTCCCATATATTCTTTTTTAAGTTTTGAGTTCTGTCCTTGCTTCATTAGATAGAATGAAGCTGGAATGTCTAAGAGCCTGTGGCTGTCGTGTGTTAAATTAAGAAAGAAATGAAGAGTTGTGTCCTGTGGGCTTCAGAAACTGGAGACGGCAGCATCGGTTGCTGGAGTCAGAAATTAGCTGTTTCTTTAATAATGTGGATATACATAAATTGAAATTTTCTACCATACAGTGTCCCTGCTCCAAATTTCTCCTGATTACGGTTCCTCAAAACCATGCCAATATTCAAATGATCAGTTGGATTGAGATTGATCTCATAGATAAGAACTGTACATTGCAAGGTGTAGTGAGAGTTTTATGTTCAGAATTTGTGGGAATTAAGTCATTTCTGATGAATATTGGCAGGAACTTCATCAGGAGCAGGGGGCAGGGATTTCACAGCAATCGCCCCAGTAGTCTGGTTTGTTTTAGCACATTGCATGTGGGTTGGGGATAAAGCTTCATGTTAATATCTTGCTAGTTTCAGCTAAACAAAGGTTTTAAGGTTTTCGTGGGCTGGTTGCACCAATGCAATGTTACCTGTAACCTCAAGCAGTTGGTTGAAATTTGTCATCTTTGTGAATTTGGTGTCTTTCTGAAGGTTTTTTGTGGCTTTACCAGCCAAGCACAACTGTTTTGTAGGAATGAAATTCAGCAAGCTTTGAGCTGTTTTTGCAAAAGCAAGAGGAAATTGAGATTGTTAGTTTCTAAAAGGAGGTGTTGGGAGTAATTAAATCACCTGAAACTTCTGCTGTTTGATAACAATTCCCTATATAATAATGTAACAGTTTTCTGTCCTACTTGCTTAGTGAAATACTTAGAGAAACACACACACAGAGTGCATGCTGGACAGTACTACTGTGAGCTATAAAAAACATACCCATCTGAAAGCTAGAGATTTCATTTTTTTATTTTATAAAAAAATCATTAATTCCATTGCATATTTGCTGCAGGTTTTGTGTTCTTCACATTTGATCTTCAGTCTCTTCACGGGAGAGTTGGTTGAACATTGAATTGAAAATCAGGTTCCTAGTTTTTCAGATGAAGATTTCTCATGAGAATAATATTTATTTTTTTTTATATAGCCACTGCATGCTTTGCAGACTGGGATAATAAGTATTCATTATTTTTTTTAATCAGAAAAAAAGCTCAGTATTATTGTTATTACTATTTTATTTTTGGTGACTAAAAACTGAAACAGGAAATGACCCGAGACACAGTTTCCATGACACCCTCTCACTTGAATCCAGTTTTCAAGAAGATGAAAGGCCAGAGCAGTCTTTTGATAGTGAGCAGCTAATTGGGTGGCTGATAGAGGCAGGTTTTTCTCTGTGAAAAAAATAAAGGAGAAAAGAAGTGGAACAGCTGTGTTTTGGTACATATGTATAATCCCAGATAAAACTCTCCAAGGACAAGGAAATATAATAGTGCCTTAGTGAAAGGAAAATTAAGAATCTTTGAAAGCAGAAATGTGGCTTTTTGGGAGGAGCCTGTATTTAAAATAAAAATCAACTGGAACGAATGTGTTAATAAATAGTGGATTTGTAAAATCAGAACAGAACCTCTTGCTCCTTGCAAAATGTGGTGTTGGTTTTTGTTTCTGTCTTGGCAAATCCCAAAAAAATGGCAATGTGCTCAGGGGTTTTTTTGCTGTTTCCTTTGCTCTGTACATTCCTACCCAGAGAGACATGTGGTCAGAGCAGTGTGGAGCCAGGTCTGCTCTTACTGCAGCTCATTCGAGGGTACTTCGTGGACTTTCTCACTTCTCATCACTCCTTTTCCTCCTCTAATTTTGTGTGTTAAAAATGTCACCAGACAAAAGCAGAATGTAGAAATTTGTCTTTTTGGAATACAGATTTAAACCTGAGAAATCTCTTCAGCTGCTAATGGAGGTGCTGATCTGGGTGTTAAGGTGCATGTAATCTGTGCAGCGGACAATAACCTTCCAAGATGTGGCAAAGATGATAAATATTTAAAATAGAGAGAAATACTTGGCACAAGGCCTCTTTTTGATAAATGGTTCTAATCTCAGTAATAAAGCAGATTAAATGCTAGATGTTCAGACAGTTTTAAATGAAGTTTATTTTACTTTCTAGGACTTGACATAATATAACGTGAGTGCAGGTTCCCTATATCCATGTAACGGGATAGAAAAAGAGAGTACAGTTCATACGGTCCTGCCTTGTTCATTTTTCTCTCTGTCATCCCACTTTTTTGGGGAACTCTAGATGTCTGAACAAATTATTTCTCCTCCAAAAGTGAGTGTTGTCAGTTGATAAACTTATAAGCCTGGTACTAATTGGTGTCTGGCATCTATATTTGATTTGAGGGAGAAGTCCTGAAGGAATCTTCATAAATTGAGTTGTAGAGCGAGATGTGGCTGATGAGGGTGCAGTTTCTAAATAAAGTGGGAGTGTTTGCTTCTGCTACAGCATCTGTAGGTGTTATAGTTCATATTTATTAAAGCATAGGCAGTGTGCTACCTTTGGTGACTTGTTTGTTTGTTTTTAAACTGTTTATAAAATTGTCCTATCCAGATATTGAAGTGAGATCTGTCAAACTCATCCTGCAGCCAATAGCAAACCATGTGTTCAGGAGGGTTACAAAAGCGGTTGAGCTGATCCTGCCTGCCAAGAGGAGAGGGTCTTGCTTGCCCCTCCATGGCCACCAGGCCCATGGTCCATCCTTTGGGCTCTCTGAGCTGGCTGCACCCATCCGTGCAGTAAAACAAGACTCCTGTCCCCCACCCTGAGGTTAGCCTGGGCTTTCATGAACGTTTGGATGGGTTTTCATGGCTTATGAGCTGTTTTTGCAAAAGCAAGAGGAAATTGAGATTGTTAGTTTCTAAAAGGAGGTGTTGGGAGTAATTAAATCACCTGAAACTTCTGCTGTTTGATAACAATTCCCTATATAATAATGTAACAGTTTTCTGTCCTACTTGCTTAGTGAAATACTTAGAGAAACACACACACAGAGTGCATGCTGGACAGTACTACTGTGAGCTATAAAAAACATACCCATCTGAAAGCTAGAGATTTCATTTTTTTATTTTATAAAAAAATCATTAATTCCATTGCATATTTGCTGCAGGTTTTGTGTTCTTCACATTTGATCTTCAGTCTCTTCACGGGAGAGTTGGTTGAACATTGAATTGAAAATCAGGTTCCTAGTTTTTCAGATGAAGATTTCTCATGAGAATAATATTTATTTTTTTTTATATAGCCACTGCGTGCTTTGTAGACTGGGATAATAAGTATTCATTATTTTTTTTAATCAGAAAAAAAGCTCAGTATTATTGTTATTACTATTTTATTTTTGGTGACTAAAAACTGAAACAGGAAATGACCCGAGACACAGTTTCCATGACACCCTCTCACTTGAATCCAGTTTTCAAGAAGATGAAAGGCCAGAGCAGTCTTTTGATAGTGAGCAGCTAATTGGGTGGCTGATAGAGGCAGGTTTTTCTCTGTGAAAAAAATAAAGGAGAAAAGAAGTGGAACAGCTGTGTTTTGGTACATATGTATAATCCCAGATAAAACTCTCCAAGGACAAGGAAATATAATAGTGCCTTAGTGAAAGGAAAATTAAGAATCTTTGAAAGCAGAAATGTGGCTTTTTGGGAGGAGCCTGTATTTAAAATAAAAATCAACTGGAACGAATGTGTTAATAAATAGTGGATTTGTAAAATCAGAACAGAACCTCTTGCTCCTTGCAAAATGTGGTGTTGGTTTTTGTTTCTGTCTTGGCAAATCCCAAAAAAATGGCAATGTGCTCAGGGGTTTTTTTGCTGTTTCCTTTGCTCTGTACATTCCTACCCAGAGAGACATGTGGTCAGAGCAGTGTGGAGCCAGGTCTGCTCTTACTGCAGCTCATTCGAGGGTACTTCGTGGACTTTCTCACTTCTCATCACTCCTTTCCCTCCTCTAATTTTGTGTGTTAAAAATGTCACCAGACAAAAGCAGAATGTAGAAATTTGTCTTTTAGGAATACAGATTTAAATCCGAGAAATCTCTTCAGCTGCTAATGGAGATGCTGATCAGGGTGTTAAGGTGCATGTAATCTCTGCAGTGGACAATAACCTTCCAAGATGTGGCAAAGATAAATATTTAAAATAGAGTGAAATACTTGGCACAAGGCCTCTTCTTGATAAATGGTTCTAATCTCAGGTAATAAAGCAGGTTAAATGCTAGATGTTCAGACAGTTTTAAATGTTTATTTTACTTTCTAGGACTTGACATAATATAAAGTGAGTGCAGGTTCCCTATATCCATGTAATGGGATAGAAGAAGAGAGTACAGTTCATACGGTCCTGCCTTGTTCATTTTTCTCTCTGTCATCCCACTTTTTTGGGGAACTCTAGATGTCTGAACAAATTATTTCTCCTCCAAAAGTGAGTGTTGTCAGTTGATAAACTTATAAGCCTGGTACTAATTGGTGTCTGGCATCTATATTTGATTTGAGGGAGAAGTCCTGAAGGAATCTTCATAAATTGAGTCGTAGAGCGAGATGTGGCTGATGAGGGTGCAGTTTCTAAATAAAGTGGGAGTGTTTGCTTCTGCTACAGCATCTGTAGGTGTTATAGTTCATATTTATTAAAGCATAGGCAGTGTGCTACCTTTGGTGACTTTTTTGTTTGTTTGTTTTTAAACTGTTTATAAAATTGTCCTATCCAGATATTGAAGTGAGATCTGTCAAACTCATCCTGCAGCCAATAGCAAACCATGTGTTCAGGAGGGTTACAAAAGTGGTTGAGCTGATCCTGCCTGCCAAGAGGAGAGGGTCTTGCTTGCCCCTCCACGGCCACCAGGCCCATGGTCCATCCTTTGGGCTCTGAGCTGGCTGCACCCATCCATGCAGTAAAACAAGACTCCTGTCCCCTACTCTGAGGTTAACCTGGGCTTTCATGAACGATGGGTTTTCATGGCTTGCTCCTTCTTCAGTGTTTTTCTGTCTAGATGGAGAAGATAACTCCCTTATCTAATGTGTTTCTTGCTGCTGTGTGTGGGTTACTTTTATTTTCCCATGAAGTTTTGAATACCTGGAAGGGAAAGTTGTAGGAATGTTTTGAGGTCTCTGTCATCTTGGGACCTTGTGTGCTCTCCATGGCCGCGTGGTACCCTGTTGGTCCTGGAAGTGTTTCCAGCTGGTTAGTGCTATTTCCATGCATTGTTTTCTTTTTCTCAGATTTTTATGCAGAATATGGCATGGAGGTTGGCATACTTCAAGTGAAATAGTCTGGAGTTTATCTCCTGAATATCAAAGCAAGCCTTTTTTGAATGCAGGAGATTAGGATCTCCCTGATGAAAGCTTTCTAAGGCAACAGTTGCAGGTTTTTCACAAAGACTTCAGTGGTTCATGAACCTAAAAAAATCTGCTGCACCATCGGTAAAAAACCAACAGGAGATGGGTCTGGAGGAATTTGGCACAGCTCTGGCTTATTGATGGAAGACCTTTTCGCCACACCATCATGTCACTGGTAACTTCTGCACCTGAAAGGGGCTGCTTTGACATAAATAATCACAGAATCACAGAATCTTCTAGGTTGGAAGGGACCTTAAAGATCATCTTGTCCAACCGTCAACCTAACTGACAAAAATAGACACCCACACAACAAACAAGGAGCATCACCATCACTAAACCATACCTCCCAGCAGTACATCAACCTGTCTTTTGAACACCTCCAGGGATGGTGCCTCAACCACCTCCCTGGGCAGCCCATTCCAATGGCTGATAACCCTTTCAGTGAAATAAATAAAACTCTCTAAAACCAGCTTGACTGCTACTCTTGGGCAGCTCCTCTGTCTTCTCATATGAAGATCTTATTAGGCAGGAGCTGTGGTCCTACTGCCAGTTTTCCTCTGCAGCCAAAGCCTGGGGGACTGCTCGTTAGCTCCCTGCCTGCCTGCCTGCTGGAGAGGAGCATGTAAAATTAATATATGAAGAAAGGGCCGCCGTCTGACAGGGCAGGAATGCAGGTGGGCTGGGGCGATGCGCAGGAATTAAACTACCGTGTTAATCGTGCTGCTCACAGGAGGCCGGCTGCGCTCGGCAATTTCACTCTTTTCTGGTGTAATAATCCCCATGGGTTTTCCGTGGCTCTTTCCAGCTCTTTCCGCTGATAGAGCCTTTAATTTTGTGGTTTATGTAAAAATCTTGGTGAGCGTTTTGTGAGAATTTTGAGAAATAGGTATTCCCTGCTTTTGGAAATGGGAAAATATTTATTTTTGAACGCAGGATGGTGTGTTCCCGGGCAGCTGTGACAGTCCTGGCTCCTGCCACCCTGGGGATCTGTCCCTTCCTTGTAGCAAATCTGTTTTATCTGAGATTAAATGAAATCAACCCGAAAACGAAAAATGGTAGCAAGATGTTCCAGAAGCAGCAATTTAATTATAATTTTGAAATTCAGTGCTAAAGAAAACAAGTATTTCATGCAGATGCTGTGCCAGAGCCCCGCTAAAATGCATTTATTCTCATCAGTACTTTGTCTGGAAAATGTTTAGCAGACAGGAAATATGGAATCTTTTTTGTACCTTTTTTAACGTTTATCTTCGGAACAGGTGGAACAATAACTGCTTAATGAAGGTGTTTGTCTTATATGCAGCTATTCGAGAGGTCGTAGAACAGATAGATTGGAGACTAAGCAAAATGCAGTTTAGCCACAGGGAGGATAAAGTTGAGAGAAAAAAAAATGGAAACCCAGGTCTCATTTCCACCACTTAATGAAGGTGTTTGTCTTATATGCAGCTATTCGAGAGGTCGTAGAACAGATAGATTGGAGACTAAGCAAAATGCAGTTTAGCCACAGGGAGGATAAAGTTGAGAGAAAAAAAATGGGAACCCAGGTCTCATTTTCACCGGTACTGGTCTCCATCACTGTAATGGTGTAAGTGCCTCGAGGGGGTCGCAAATGTGATTTATTTACATTGGAGGGGCCTTGTGTGCTTCCAGCGAAGCACAAAGCAATGAGTAATTTAGTGTTAGAGTTAAAAACCACCTGATGGGGGTTTAGATTTCATCAGCTCTACCGCTTGGTAAGCATTGTTTTTAGCAGGTCATCTTTCTTGCAACATGGGGGTGTGATGAGTTCTGGATTTCTGCATGTCCAGCTGCATTATGCTGGTTTCTGGAAGTCACTTTGCACCGTGCCCCCCCTTGTTGCGTGTCAGCGCATCTCTTGGTGTTGCAGCTGAAGAACTTCAGAGGTTCTGTCCTTGGCCATTTGCTCCGTCTCTCTGCTGAGGTTTGCCTGAGTAGTTATTGTGTTGGTGCAATTATTTGTGGGGCTCTACTATAAACTGGATCCCTGAAATGAGTTCCTGGGATTGCAGGGCTTCGGCACAGCCCCAGCAAACAGTGGTGCTGGCTCAGCAGAAGTGCTAAGGTGGGTATTTCTAAAGGCAGATTTACTGCTTATATATCTTTTTATATATATACACATTTTTATATAGATAGATATATTTAGATATATAAACACTACACTGTTTGATGTAAAGAATAACTGTGTTTTAAAAACTTGCCAGTTTTAAGATGGGTAATTATTGTATGTATCCCAGTCTCAAAGAATTCATCCTTCAGAGGCTCATTCTCGTTTATTTTGGTGTGAAAAGCCCTGGTGCTCCTGGAGCAGTTCCCTGAGCTGCTGGGATTGAACTCCAGCAATAACCATTGAGTGGGACTGGTTACACCAGAGTGAAGCGTGTAGGGTGACAAAACAGATTGAAAGCTGTTTAACTGTACGTGTTCACAAAACACAAGTTGGAAGGTTTCTTTATTAGCATTGAATACACAAAGAGAGATGTAAGAAGACCCGTAAGCCTCATAGCAGAGATTTATTTATTTTTAGATAGACTGGTGGTGAAGGTGTGATAGATCCATAGGCTGGAAGATACACCCAGTGTTGAGTAACCTCACTGCATCTCAGGGATGCCCTACTGAACATCATAGGAATATACAGCTCTTCTCAATGACAGTTATTTTTCAAGATTGCCAAATGCTTTGCTTATGGATCCTTCCAAACCTGGAAAGACTTTGACCCATCCGTAGCTTTTCACCTGGAATTTACCTTCAGCATAGGCTGAGCATCTGACAGTCCTGCTGTGGGCTCCCAGGGGGAACCAAGGGGAAAGCAGAGCAAAATTGCATGGGGGTCCCTGGACTGCACGTTGTGCTAACGTTGGGAGAAGGTTTCAAGCCATCTGGTCTTTCAGAACCAAGTGCAACTCATGAAGCAGCTAAAAATAGTATTTTGTTGTATTTTGGCGTGGCTAGGGTTGACTAGTGACTTTCTGAATTTGTAAAACGCTTTTGTCTGCGATGTTATCAGGATAAAAAAGATGCGAGAGTATTTGTGACAAAGACTTAGAAAACAACGGGGGAAAGGGTTTAGAGAACCCTAGGAAATGTTTTCCGGGCAGAACTTTGTTTTGTTAAATCACAAAGAAATACTGCTTTATGAAGGGTTATTATCCCAGGCTTAAAGACTGAATTCAGACTTCACAGCGAGAGAAAAAGACATTTTAATCCTGCTTGAAGTGCAAGCCTCAACACAGCTATCACGCTTCCTCCAGGCCTTTTACTGGGTGCATCTGTCTTCTTTCAGTGCGACGGGGGAAACTGGTGGTGCAGAATAGTTGGTGCTGAGGACCCAATATCCCATCTGTGGGTTAGGGGACTAAATCGAGCCGGGTCCCATGGAGGTGCATCTGTCTTCTTTCAGTGCGACGGGGGAAACTGGTGGTGCAGAATAGTTGGTGCTGAGGACCCAATATCCCATGTGTGGGTTGGGGACTAAATCGAGCCTGGTCCCATGGTCTGAACGTGCACTAGATTAGTGTTTGAAACACATCTTTCCATTTATTTTCAACCAGAAAGAGGTTAATGAGTGAAAAATTGGAACTTGGAATTTTCTTTGTGTGCAAGGCTTGTGTTTCTAAAAAGTAGTCCTTAGATCTTAGGGCAAGTGTTTGAAACACATCTTTCCATTTATTTTCAACCAGAAAGAGGTTAATGAGTGAAAAATTGGAACTTGGAATTTTCTTTGTGTGCAGGACTTGTGTTCCTTAGATCTTAGGACGTTTCGATGGACTCTGGTCTGTAGAGGTAGAGAAGAACATTGTGGAAACCCAACCAGGGCTTGGGGTCAGTTCTGGTTAATGGTGACCCCAAAAGACACATGTTCCTGCTAAGGAGAGAGCTTCCACCCATCGAGCGTTTCTGGAGCTGAAAGCTGTTCCAGGCAGCTGGAAGGTCCTCTTCAAACTTGTGGTTGTGGCAAATGCCTACCATGGCCAAGGTTGGTGTGTGCCTTCCCTCCTGGGACAGATGGAATAAACAGTCTGCTTTGAGTGGGTTTTTGTAACCAATATATGTGTTTGATGCCTACCATGGCCAAGGTTGGTGTGTGCCTTCCCTCCTGGGAGAGATGGAATAAACACTCAGTCTGCTTTGGGTGGGTTTTTGTAACCAATATATGCGTTTACATTAGGGCTTTGTCAGCAGTTGAATCTTGCAGGGTTTGGGTTTTTGGTTTTGTTTTTGGTTGCTGTTGTTTGGTTTGGGTTTGGGTTTGTTTACCTCCATCCGTCTTTCAGGTCTGTTTTGGTGCTTGAACAGGACAGCCAAACTCTTAAAGTAAAAGAAATTAAGTAACTTTGCAAATTGTAAACTTAAAATGGTATTGACATTGTAGAAAATGTTCCTCTCTTGTCCACTTTTAACAAGAAACACAGAAAACTAATTCAGGAACCTTCTTTTCACCCAGTTTCTTCTAGACTTTATGTATTTGAACGCTTTATTGTAGGACACTCCCACCTTTTTGGGTTTTTTGCTTGTTTTCTGCAAGAGGAGTGCTGAAATTTCCCCTATAAAATTACAGACTGGAGTAATGGGCAGGTATTACACTTGAAATCCCCTTTTTAATTATCCAGATTAAAAATAACTGTATCTCTTTGTAAATAAAAACCAAAGATGCAATCGGTCATTGAAGTTTTGGCTTTTTTATTTTCATTGCTTTCCAGGGGGCTGCATTTTATACACTTGAAATCCCCTTTTTAATTATCCAGTTTAAAGATAACTGTATCTCTTTGCAAATAAAAATCAAAGATGCAATCGGTCATTGAAGTTTTGGCTTTTTTATTTTCATTGCTTTCCAGGGGGCTGCATTTTATACAAGCAAAACTAACCCAGAAACTTTTGGGGAGCTGAGCAAGGAGGGGTGTGTAGGAGGTTAGAGAGGGTAGGAGGAAGGTACGTATTTAATTTTGGTTTGGAAAAAAGGGCCTCTGAATTGTTAACACTCCAGGATCAAGTAACAAAACCTTCTCAAACCCTGTAGAGCTGACAAACCAAACCAAACCAGGACACCATCTGGAAATGATTCTCTGCTTCATTCCCTCTATTGCTAGTGTAATGAAATAAAAAAAAAAAAATCCAATTCCTTGTAATTGTTAAATTTTGTCATGCAAATGCATAGTATACTTTGAAAAGGATCATAAAGTTTTTGCTCTGATTTTTCATGCTTTGAAGGAAACCTCTGTGTTCTCGGTGCTTTGGTCGAATAGAGGAGCAACTTGGGGCAAGACATCAGATTTTTCAAACCACTTTTATAAGAATAATAGCTTGTGGTTATGGACAGGTGGAAATTGGATGCAAATATATGAAAAAATATTGAATTAACATAAACAACTAGTGATTGCTATGTTTATCCAATAGAATGCCTTCGTAAATTGGTTTAAACTTCTGTAATTATCATTCATCTTCAGATGATACGCTGGGATGTTTCTTGGCCGGCTGCTGCGTGCTCGGGGAGGATTTGGTTAGCATTCCAATTTTCTGTAGTTTGATGCAAAGGTCACCACCTCGTAATTCTTAACATGTGGAACAGAGCATACGCTGCAGTATGTTTTCTGTCCAGATAATTTATGTTTTTATTAGATAATGCTCGTACTGGAACCTTCCCTTCGGATGAGAGGCAGAGGAGGGAGCAGGCGGGAGCCATGTCTGGCACGTGGGGGTGAGGGACGCTGTAAAGACAGGGATGTCACCTGGAAATGTAGAAGACACAGGTGTGAATTGGTGGTGTCTACTGAGTAAAATTGCTATAATTGTCACATCATGATTTTTACTTAAATGTAGAAGACACAGGTGTGAATTGGTGGCGTCTACTGAGTAACATTGCTATAATTGTCACATCATAATTTTTACTTAAAAAAAATACATAGTGTGAAAATCTGTAAATCCTCCACAGTAAGATACAGCTGCTTCATATTGCCGCTTATTAGTCATTCATTTGCAAGTGTAGGGAGAAACAGAAATACACCATATTGTTTATAGCCCTGATTTAATGCGTGATGAGACACTAGAGAGAGGACTTTGCCTTGCGTGGAGCTGGGGCTTTCAGGATTTTCAGAAGATTTTGTTTTTCTTTTTAAGAAATTTGATATTCTGTGACTTCTTCCTAACCCTGAAATTCGTGCCATTACTTCGTCTTACTGTGCTTTATCATATCTATTTTAGGATGGACATCACTTGTTGGAATCTTTTGAACTTTTATATTGCCTGATGCTTTTGATTTTGTAACCTTAGCCTTGTGTTAGTGTCCTTGTTGTATTTCACAGTGAAAAGACACAGAACTGAAGCTGAGCTGGGGAGGGGAGACGGGAGCATTAAGCTGTTTTCAGCGTAGGTTGGTCTGTTCCCAGTGTCTCTGTGTAGCAAAAAATTTGTTGTGAAAAAACACATTTTAAATTGTGCTGTGGAAGGCTTTTGGAAATTTAAATACAGATTACATGCCGAAACAGGGCAGTGAAGTTAATTTGTGGGTATCAGCAACTTATTAATCTATTAAGCGTAACATTTATTTATTAATTTGTTAAGATAAATTTTCACTATCAACATAATGAAAATTTTCCTGTCCAATACATCTCCCCCCACCTTCTGACTGTCAAATACTGATACCAGCGTAGTAACTGTGTCTGACAACAGCAATATTTATTCCCTGAGTAGCATTAATCTACTTCAATTCTGTCTACATTCAAAGTAACGTTAATGCCTTTATTTCTCCTTGCTGTCTGAACTCGCTAATCCTGATACTAAAGTGGATTACAGTGTCATTTCCCTGGGTTCAGGCAGATGTGCAACACATAGATAATTGCACAGAAAAGCAAAAGAAGGGGAATTTCTTTAGTTTCCCGAGCTGGAGGTGGTCTCTATACAGCCTTAAATCCTTAATTCAATTTCAGGTTTGCCACTCAGTCCTGTTGGGCTTGTGCACCCAATGAGGCTTGGCAAACTCGTGGCTTCATGCTCAGTTTTAACATCTGGTGCTTCCACCAGAGAGATATTTTGATGCTTTTTCAGCACAATTCATCATGTATTCGTAAAGAGGGGAATTATTATATAATGCTTTAAAAGAATTGCAGGTTTTAGTAGAATCCTGTTTGTTCGAATGCAGCAGCATGGAGTGAGTACAGGCTTTTCATTGACATCTTCTATTTCTGAACTTGATAAAATTTAACAAATGACAACCTGGCTGATTTACTGAAAATGAAATAAAAACTATTTTGAGGAAGAAGCTAATATTAAACATTCTAATTTGAAAAACCCTTTGACTGATAAATATTTTATGTGCACTGAAGCATCCTCAAAAATTAAATATGAATGAATGGTAGGGATCCTTGCAGTTCTATGAAACATTGAGATTTTATAATTTCAAGTGCAAATGTCTGCCTAGGGATTCTTGATTATTTTTAATGAAGATGACACTACACATCAGCATGAGTGCTTCTTAAATAAGAGAGTTCGTATAAGCAGTATCTTCTGAAGGAAATCACAGCAGAGATTTATTTTGAGTAAATAAGCAGCCTTTTCTCCAGAGGTTCCAAAATATTTTATTTAGACAAAGTTAAACATGAATCAAGATTTTAAAAAGGTCAAATAATTCTCTTCTGTTTTGAACCAGAAATTGTTTTAATTATGTTCATTTACCGGGAGCAGTGGAGCTCACTTCGTAGTTTGTAAATGTTTTCTAAAAAGCAGCCTGTAATAATATTTACAGAAGGAATGAAAAATAGTAATTGCCTCTGTCATTGTTTTAATTTTAACAATGTGTGTTCACGTGAGTCCCTTTTTGATCTTTTTAATAGGTACAACCCAACTGGCAATGACGTCATGTCATAAGAGGAATTAAAACTGCCATTATAAATTTCCTGGTTTTTTTTTTTTCTGAAAAGTTGGTTCCCTCCAGTTTAAATTCCTTTTTTACTGTGGGAAATATGCTCCCAAATTCTGTTGTCTGCTCTGTTCCTCCTATCCTCACCGTATGGTGTGATGGTGACCATAAATCACAAGATTGTGTGGGTGAGCAGGGTCCCCAGGATTGTGCTTGTAGGTTTGTAGCAATTATCTTGTGTGTTTACTGTGTGGTTTTTTAGGTTGTAAGATGTTAATCTGATGTCAGTCAATTCTAGATTTTAATTCTGTCCTCTAGAGCCAGGACAGTGCAGGTCTCAGTCAGCCTGTCCTCATCTTTGGGCTTGGATGGTTGCGTTGGGGGTAAAACCAACTCAAAATAGAGGGAAAACCTATTTTCAAAAAAGCCTTAAAAAATAATAATCTAGGCTGTTTCTAAGCATCCCAAAAGTGGTTTTCTTTTTCATCTTTTCTCTTTGCTTTGCAGCTCGCTTGCATTGTGATTTTTTTCTTACAGGTTTTCCTATATTTTCAGTAATAATATTGGTCATGTTAAAAGTCTAGTCTGAGAAAGGCATGGCTTTTCCAGCCAGAGTTGGAGGCTTGGCTGATAAATCCTATGACAAGATTGCGTATTGATACAGCCCCTTAAAAACTTGATGTTTTTCTAAATATCCAGAAATAAACTTCTACCTCAACTAGTGTGGAACGACTGGCAGTAGAGGATAACTCAGGTAAAGCAGTTGATGGGGTGTATATTTTCCTGCCTCTCTGAGAGTATAAAAGGATAGTTCAGATGAGGATGATCACAGACTCGTTATTTCATGACTAGGTACCGTAACGATCCTTTTTTATATCATTAGTGACATCATGTGAAGGTGCTTTACGGTTTTGGCCCTTTAACCTTGGGATTTCTGTGGAAAACCAAGTTGCTTTTCCATCTTGACCACCAAAACCAGTGAGTTACAAAAGGTGGCTCCTTGCAGCAGGTAATTGAGCAGTGTGGATGGAAGGTGGAGGGTTTATTTTTCCTTTTTCTGACAAATGATTATGTCGAACATGAAGGATATTTCTCTGGAGCGTTGGCGCGGGGCAGCGTGGTGGTGCTGGGAGGGGATGCGAGAGCCTCCTGTGCAGCATCTTCTGCATCTTCTTGGGCTCTTCTGTCCCCCAGAGCTGGGTGATACCGCTGTGCTGACACCTGGGTGGGCCCACATTAAACTCATTAAACAATCTGCAAAAGCAGATGAATCTTCAGTTAAAGAATCCCAGGTTTTCTTAGAAAAAGAATGTGCTTTCTTCTCTTTTGGTAATCTCTTAGAAAAAAATCCAACCAACCAAAAAAACCTCACTAAGGCCTTTGCAACCTGCAGTGTTCTTGCTCCTTTTCTCAGCGTTTTCACAAAGAAATGAAACATTAGAAATAAATAAGGGTATTTTCATAGGGCCAAGGGAGCACAGTTGTTGAATACCGTCATTCCTTTAAGATCAGAGGAGGAATTCAGGAAGTGGAGAACAGGTTCAAGTATAAATTAGAAGATTAAGTCTCTATACATCTTCTTTTAAAAAAATAACATCTCTCTTCTGTGAGTGAAAAGGAATCAGATTAAAGATATGCAGATATTGAGAAATAAGTATTTGATTTAATACTTCTGTTTGATGCTGTGTGGGCATGTATTTGGTGCTCTCATCGAATGATCAACCTTCCTTATCCTATATTTTGCAAAGTCTTCTTAAAAATAACTGCTTACAGGTGCTCGTAGTAGTGCAGGTCTGGAAGTAGTGGGTTTCTCTCTTGAAAACTCCAGGGTAACCAGTGGGAGATCTGGGACAGCCCCAGGAGAAAACTCCTCCTGCAGCGACTCCGAGGATGTTCGGCTTTAATGTGAAACCGCAGGAATCTGACCACATGGCGAGGAGTATCCCGTGCCTTGGAATAGCTGCAAAAAGAGATTTCCACTCACTGAGGAAAAGGTGCTTATGTTGGAAGCTAAAAAATACCCTGCATTGTAATCTGAGGTATCATCTTTAGACAGATGAAAGATTAGAGACTTTTTTTTTTGGAGGGGAGTTCCTACAAATTTCGACTGCTAATTTGTAGCGTCCATTTTCAAACACAGACATCATTCCCATGTTGTTCATCTCAGTATTGTTAATCAGCAGCTCATCAGAAGAGTGATTTTGAAATGGAGGTTCAGTCTAATTTCTTGCTACTTAGTATTTGAAAGATAAATATATTTATAACGGTTTCAGCAAAACTAATTTTTAGAGGGCTGAAGTGATTACTTTTGAACAGTCTACAGTATTTTCTAACTAACTGTAGTGAATGACACTGTTGTTTTCATCGTGTGTATTATTGTATTTATTTAAGATGATCAATACTGGTGTGCCAAGATCCAAATAATTAGAGCAGCAAATTAGAAATTCTGTTTTGTGTTCTGATTTTTTCATCAGTCTTTGATGCTACTTAGTCTTCTTTTCTTGAAATATGATTTATGTTAAAGTTGTGGCAAGAAAAACAAGCAGAGCTGAGGTTGTTTTTATATTCTGGAGCCCTGGTTAAGTGGCTCCCTGAATAATGTCAACATTTGTCAGGCAGTCCTGGAGACCAGTACAATGTCTACAAAAATTTGTGCTTTATATCAAATCATGGACTCTGTTTAACTGAAATAATTGTGCATACCTGAATAGCCTCCACTTGGACGCTGCTAATGTTGAGGGAACTTGAACTGTCTGGTGTTCTTCATATGGAGAAGACGACACATAGTTGATATGTAGGATGTCTATATTGGGGAGACGTGGTATAGACATGGAGAAGGGAGATATGCCAGAGAGCCATCTCTCTCCTTTTTTTATTAGGAAGACTTCCTTTGGAAAAACAAAGCGAGACCGCTAAAAAGCAAAATATGAAGAAACTCTTTTGCTTGGTGCCAAGCACACCTCGATCTGGGGCAGATCCCTCTGGCCCCAGCTCTCTCCATCTCAGCAGCTGCCTTGGTGGCATCGTCCCATCTCCTGGGACTCGCGGTCAAGGACCCCACAGCCTTGGCTCGCGGCCTCTTCAGTCTGTAAAACAATGAGGGTGCAAGATAAAGGACTCTGCTTTCCAAAACATCCAATGGTTTTTTGCTCCCAAAGGCTGGATGTAGAAATTCTGGTGGGGTGGCTTGGCAGGAATGCTACAGAAAACGCTGAGGCGAGTCTTGCTCTTCTTCAACACCTTCCCTCATTAAATCTGGAGCTTTCTCTCCTTTTTCTGGGTTGGAACCTACACTGCTCTTGATTAACACTGGAGGTTTTGTTTGAGTTTTGGTTGTTGGTTTTGTTGTGTGTTGCTTTTTTTTCACTCCCCCTTCTTTCATGTAAATGATGTCTTGCTATTTTGCTTGCTTTTTTTCTTTTTTAATTAGAAGAATAAATGCTTGCATTCATGCACAAATTGCTTTGAAGTGCTGTAGGAATTCAATTCATGAGCTTCCCCATAGTCTCAATCTTTTTTTTCCCCTTTTATTTTTTTGGGGGAACCGATAACATCTAATGGCTCTGCTCTTTCCAGAAGATTACATTTCTTTTTTGGGTTGCTCTACCTCTTTCTGTGTCCCGAGATAACAAGTTGAACACCAGGAGGAAGAACTGTTAATGGGCCGGCTCCAATTCCAGGTTTTGTTTTGTTGGAGGGGTGACTCATGCTGGACCACAACTCTATGAAAGAATGAGGGAAAATTAGTCCAGGGGACTAATTGATCTCCGTCCAGCAGGAGCCAGCTGAAGGTGGGTTGCTGGATGCCATGGGCCAGTTGTGCTCCTCTGGCCACTGTCCTTGCAGGACGTGGGGATTATCACCGACCCTGGATGAGCACTAACAATTCACTTGGAAAAATGGTTTAGCAGTTTCTTCCAGAGATCATCTTATTTTCTTTTCTGACCGAGCAATTATTTGCTACTTTGCATCTCTACGTTATTTTTTAGGAGTCCAGGATAAAGCGCTTACTTCTGTAGATCTGCTTAATCTTTTTGCTAGTGTCAGATGATCTTCTGGCTCACAAAACACAATGGGGAGAAGTTGTCAGGTAATTAGTCCGGTAGTGTGCTTGCTCCCTGACTTCATTCCACCCCTGTTTTGGAAGTGAGAGGAGAAAATATCCTATTTCCAGTGCTGGTTGTTGGGTGATTCTTTTTTTCATTAGCGGCTTCGTATGGGGAAATGTTTTGTAAAGCTCAGAGAAAGCACCGGGGGATTTAAAATTTCAAGGTCAGACAGAGTCCAAATTAAAGTATCTCTTCACTGCTTTTGTAAGCATCTGGTGATTGACCCACAGCTTTAGGGGGGGGTCACAGCTCTGGACTCTCAGAGAGTCAGAGAACAGCCGAGATGGGATGGCACCTCCCGAGGTCATTGTTCCCAGCTCATCTGGGTCACCCGTCCCCTTGGCTTTGGGTACTTCTCAGGATGGGACTCCCCAAGCCTCTGGATGCAGCTCTTCCAGGAGCACACGGTGTTCACTGGCACGTGATTGTGCAAGAGTAGGGAGAGCTTTGCACGTGTAACGTGCACGGCTACAAGAGCCAGTTCCTGCACGTGTGCTCCCAGAATCTTCTAGGTTGGAAAGGACCTTAAAGATCATCTTGTCCAACCATCAATCCAGCTGCCCTGGATGCACTTCTGTTCATAGGGAAACGTGGATCCTTTCCCTGTCTGTACTCCTTTGGCTCCCACAGCCGCTGCATAAACCAGGTGGGATATAGCCCAGAAATGACTTCCTTCAGAGCCATAAAATATCCTGATGTTAAACTGGAAGATTTTTTTAATATATACACCGTCCTGTAAATCTCTGTCAAGAGCTCAGTTTTCCAGCCGAGGTGCCAAAACCAGCGGTGTGAAAAGGGGGAGATGGGTTAACCCCCACAGCTCGGCAGCTGGGGGTGTCACCCTTGGCAGGTATCACAGCTCTGAGCCATGGGTCTTCCTCAGCTTTGGAGGCCTCCAAGTGCTTCGAAGGGTTTGGGGACATCTCACACCCAAGGGTTGATGTTCCTGAACTCACCTCTGCGTGGGCAGCCTGAGGGGGGGTCAAGTTCAAGTCTATTTTAAGCCCTGGGTCAGTTTGAAATGTAACAGTTATTTTCAAATAACTTCACATCCTAGGTTGGAGACAATGATTAAGATAATAATTGGCACGAAGTGTTTATCTTCTTGAGTTAATATTTTAACTACTTGCAAAATTTAATTGAGCAATGAAACCTCCGAAGAATTTAGGAGTGTGAAGAATTGCTCCTGCTCCTTTCCGCTCGAAAAAGGAAGGGTGTGGATTGTATCAAAGAAAAACAATGCAAATGAGGTATGTAAAGAGGTGGCCTTGAAACTCTTCTACTTCATTAATACAAATAATACTACTGTACCAAGAAGATGCTTTTGTACTTTTTATTACGGACACTAACTCATACAGGAAGGTAGTTGTGTACAGACAGTCTCTTTCAGGTTATTCCTCATCTATTACTTTTCTCTTGAAAAAAGTGTTGGTGTCTTGTGTGGAAACAGGCAAGAACTGACTGCAGCGTGTGTTAAAAGTTTTACACTTGTGTCTTCCTGAGTGCAGGCTGTGTCAGACAGTTACCGTTCAGAAGCCCAGCAGCAGCAGTTGCAGGGGAAGGCTGTTATCATGATATTTATCGTGTGTATGTTGATGGTTCCTGCTGAGAGATCCTGAAAAATGATACTCTTGGACATTTAAAGAAAACAGTGCAGTGATTACGTTAGCATCAGCCCATTCATTTTATGCACAGAAGTTTAGTGTCGTGATTTATGATCTATAAATTCCTCTGTTTAAACTTGTCGTTCTCGGATATATTTTTTTTTCTGATTTAAGTAGATCTCTTTAATTCCTCGCTCTGGCCTCAGCGTTCCTCTGCTGCGGCCTTTCTCCAAACAAAACCCAAGAGCTTCTGCCTCGATTGTGTTAAACACATCAGGAAAAAAAATCACGTTCTCTCAGTGCGTGTCTGTGTGTCCCTTTGGTTTTTTGGGGCTTTTTTGACCTTGCTGTAAAATTACACAGTTCCTAGCCGGACTATTACATAAATTGAACCATTCTGTGTGCTTGTTGTATATTGAATTAATGACCAAATTCGATAAGCACAGTAATTATACTAAAATGATGTGCTCTTTTTGCTATAGGATTGCATCTATTTACATATACTGGTTTGCTGCTTAAATGTTTCCCCATTTTTTGTTAGTCATTTTGATGTGAGCTTGAAAACAAACCAGAAAAATGAAACCTGGAGTTCTCCCAATAGAATGGAGTTTCAGGTTGATTTTGCTCCCGATAAATGCTCAAATTTATGTTCTCTTTAAAGGGAAGAGGACCAACAAAACGCAGCGAGTTGAAAAATGTCCAGTAACCACAAAGTTCTCAACCTGAAAAAACCCATATAAATATTTGAAGTTTCACATCCTAGAGGCTGGAATGAGGAATAAGTGTAGGGAGGAAAAAAAAATCCAATCCTATTGAGAAGACCATCTGCTTTTTATTTTAAGGTTGGGTAACACGACTTTCCTTTTTCTGAAATACTGCCGTATACATTGTCATGAGCATAACCTTAGTCAAGTTACATTGGCTAAATGAATAATCTTCTTAACATGTGGAACTAATTTTCTTAGGGTATTTTCCCCTCTCACTCTTTTTTTCTTCCCTCTTCTCTGGTCCCTTGAAAAAGAAGACAAAAAATTTGCCGGTTCTTGATTGCATTTTTGGCAGTTCCTCAGTTTTCCATAGTTTTGTCTCCTTGCAAATGCCTGAAGTTTTCCAAGGAAACACCTTTATAAGGATTGTGCTCTGATTTGACCCTTTTCAAGCAACATCACACCTACTTACCATCTCCCCCTCCCAATACCACTCTTGAAACCATCCCCAAGGCTTTTACCTCCCACAGGCTAATGGCAAGAGACTGATTATAAATGCATACCATCAAAATTAAGATAAAAACTGAATCCCAGTTCTTTTCTTGTCCTCTGTGTTGGACAAAGTGTTTTGCTTCACTTTGCTTATGGAAAAGCTATGTCTCATAGTCTCAGCTTTTTCCACACAATTGGCTTGCTTTTTTTTTTCCCCACAAATTCCTCCTCATTGCAAGTAATCTTGTATAAATTTTATATGTAAAATAAGCAAAATAATTTAAATGGAGCTGCCAAAGGAGTCTTTCAAATGGTGATGTGGTTTAGCACCACTCCAGTGATGCAGATAATTGAGCACGGACCAACTTTGCCTGTTAGTGACACAGAGAGCTTCTCTGAGCATTCGGTGGGAGGAGATGAGCTGGGCCAGGACTGCAGAATCACAACCTGTAGGAGTCTTTGCCTTTCCTCATTTTTTTAATTAAAGATGCTGCTCGTGGTGCACAGAGAGGCTGCCTGTGCTGTGACCCCCACCAAAGCACCTACCTGGAGCTTGTGAGCTCTTTGTCTACCTGTCTGGTAAAGATACCTGTAAATAACAATTAAAAAAACATGAATTAATTAAATTCTTCATGAAAACTTTTCTGAAAGCCACAGGAAGAGAAAGGTGTTCGCAGTGTGATGTTGGGATATTCCTTTGAGTCCTGTAGCTGCCCTGAGCAGGGTCTGTAACTCTGGGCTGCTGCGTCATCGCTCTCATCCCGAAGGGCTTGCCTTTCGCTGTCTTTTCCTCCCATTTCCTCCCATATTGTAAATTCTTAGAGAAAAACATGAATCGTGTCCTTCATCTCAGGGGAACCCACTATTTAATGTTTCTCGGTTTTAGAAAATGGTAACAAAACATAACCTGATAGGGCTTCAGACGCTGCAAAAATAAACTCCAGACAGAAGCCACAGGTTTCCCTCAAAACAGTCTCACTCGGTGAGTTTCATCAGAAAAAGGATTTGTAATATATTTGTTTGCTCACCACTTTTTAAAACATTAACCTTTAAAATAAGAAACAGACCCTGGTTAGTAGCTGCTTGAAGTTTTAAAAGTATTGCAGCCCTGCTGAGCTAATACTGTGTATATTTGACACATGTACATTTTGCTACTGCTGCTGGGTGTACTTTTTTAGTATTGTGGACTTTTTTCACCCTGTCATTACCCAAATATGGCAGGTAGCAGCAGTCTGCATCCTAAAACTGCTGAAAGTTTGGGGCTTTTTTCTTTTTAAAGTCTTGCAGTATAGATGCTAAAACAGCTGCCAGCGTATTTACAGCTCAGTGGATATTGTACAAATCCTGTATTTGTTTCTGCTGATTCTCTTTGTCTCTAAGAATGTTATTTTTGTCGGTAGGGAGATGGATTCATATCTCATTTAGCAATAAAGTGATGTGCAAATGGTTGAGTGCTCTGCGGAGCAGTTGGTGCTTTTATTTGCTTGGGGGGCTCGAGGGTGGTGGCTTTTTTTGTTTATTTTGATCCAGTGCTGACAGTCACACTGGGGCCTTTTGAAGTTATTTTCTCGGTGCAGTGAGACTGCATCAATAGCCGCAATCCTCGGTGCTGCTGGGTTTATTTTAATCTGAAGGAGCTGAGGGAACAGGCCTGTTAATATTTTTCCTTTTTTATTCTAAGCTTGGTTTAGAGTCATCTCCTGGATTTAAACCCGAGTTGCCTTTGGCTTCAAATTCTGAATTAAAATTCTGCTAAGCCTTGTTTGGGCACACGATGACGCTGAAGCCGAGGTTCCCCTTATCTCTGACTCCATCCCTCCCATGGTGGTGGGTCTGGGTGCTGTGCCCATTCATCACTGTCACACCCCACCTGTGGGAGCCATTAGCCACTGCTGGCCCAAACCTTCCCCGTCCCAGCCCTGAGGACCCCTGCCCTGCCATCCTCTCGTCACTTTCCTCTTTATCTTCCTCATCAAATGCTTGTCCTGTTGCTCAAAGCTAAACGTGGGGCAGGCTGGTGGCACTGAGAAGCGGTTAAAGTCATTAAAGGATGTATCGAGATAACATGGAAGAATATTTTCCAGTAGGTTGCAAGTGCTTTGACCCAGACAGATCATTAAGGAGCTTAGGAAAGCAAGATGTGAAAATATGTGTGTTTATAAACCAAACCCCAGGGATCTCAGGACTCCATCCAGGCTGTGCTCCTCCTCTGCAGGTTCACGGGGACACATCGCTCGGCTCTCCTGAAGTCTGTGTGTCTCGGAGCTGTCACAGATTGCCAGAAACCCACAGAGGTCCCTGCAGATACTATGATTTTCTCTTTCTAGGCTTGTGTTTGTGTAGCTAAATGTGAGCGGCGTGTTGGATAAGGGAAGGGGAGGATTAAGAGCAGGAGTGATGTGTGAGCATCGCTGCAGGATTCAGGTGTTGCCGGAGGCGCGGGGGCTCCGGGGATGGTGCAGGGCTTTGTGCTCAGCCCCCACTGCCCCCCCCTTGGAGTTTAAATGTGAGTATAAAGCAGCAGGTGACAGACAGAGCCAGCCTGACAAGCCATATTTCTCTCTGAGCATCTCTGAGCTTTGAGTAATTTGAAAAGAGAATTAGAATTCACCGGCTTTCCAGTTTAGACCTGGCTAAATCTGGAATTAATCTAATTTCTGAAGTTTGCTTTTGGAACAAAGTATGGAAAATGCAGACGCTTCAAAACTCCCGAGTCTTGAAAAAAGTTTGGAGCTTTATTTCCTTTTTGATGTTGTGCTTGAAAGCTGATGCTTTTTGGTGGCAATAGCTGAGGTGGATGAAGCAAGGTCTGCCTGCCCTGCTGGGTGAGCTGTGCCAGCACAAAGGAAAAGCTCTGACAAAACGCTGGTTTCGAAAGCAAATCTTGAAATTTAATTCAGAGTTTGCATTGGGGGAGGTAGAGGGAGGGGCAAGGTGCTTTTGTTTCCCTTTATTTTTTTTACATCAAAAATCTTTGTGGAAAGCTGCTTGATGAGACGAAGCGGTTGGAGGAGTTGGAGCTCGGGGTGTGTGTGCAGGTGTGTTGTGGCACGGGAGGGGCTGGAGCAGGACTGGGAAGCAGCGGTTCTCAGCCTGGTACCTGAGATAGAAGCTCAACATGAGCTGGCAACGTGTGCTGGCAGCCCAGAAAGCCCCCTGCAGCCTTGGGCTGCATCCCCAGCAGGGTGAGGGGGGGGGATTCTGCCCCTCTGCTCCGCTCTGGGGGAGACACCCCCTCCCTGAGTGCTCCAGCTTTGGGGCCACCAACAGCAGAAGGACACAAATCTGTTGGAGTGGGTCCAGAGGAGGCCATGGAGATGCTGGAAGGGCTGGAGCCCCTCTGCTGGGAGGACAGGCTGAGAGAGTTGGGGGCGTTCAGCCCGGAGAAGAGAAGGCTCCAGGGAGACCTTCCAGCCCCTTCCAGTCCCTAATGAAGGGGGGCTCCAGGAAAGCTGGGGAGGGACTCTGGATGAGGGAGGGGAGCCCTAGGAGGAGGGGGAAGGGTTGGACACTGCAAGAGGGGAGATGGAGCTGAGCTGTGGGGAAGAACTTGTTTGGTGGGAGGGTGGGGAGAGCCTGGCCCAGGTTGGCCAGAGAAGCTGTGGCTGCCCCATCCCTGGAGGGGTTCAAGGGCAGGTTGGAGGGGGCTTGGAGCAACCTGGGCTGGTGGGAGGTGTCCCTGCCCAGGGCAGGGGGTTGGAACTGGATGATATTTAAGGTCCCTTCCAGCCAAACCCATTCTGTGATTCTATTCTATGTTTCTATAAGTAGTGGACAGCATGGAGCAAAAAGTTTTGCCCTCTGCTATGGGTTACAAGAACAGAGCTGTTGTCTTCTAAAGATTTTGGGTTTAAAGGAATTTGAGGATTCCTGAGAAAATGAATCTTCATGTAGTTGACCGATGTCAAGATGTCAGTCATGGTATCAGCAAGAACCTGATTATCTATGAAGATGATAATAAGATTAAAGTAGCTGATGGCAGCAAGAAGAGGGGGGGCAAATGGAGAAAAAGCCAATCAAATGCTGTTGTGGTGGTGGGGATGCAGATGGCTCCGTGTCTGGTGGGGGACAGGAGGAAGGCCAAACCAGCGTGGTGGTTGCAGCCTCCGTGCGTTGTGAGAGCGAGTGGTGATGGGTTACGGCAACTAATCCCGGGGCGAGCATCTCATTAAACACGTGTCTAATTGTTCCCGTTGGAGTGAACTTAGGCTGCTGCCATCTGCTCGGCAGACCCAATTAAACAACGAGGGGTGGGAGGAATGAAGCAGGGATGCTAATGCACTGTGTAAACTACGGTGGGCAAGTTCTCCTAAATATTTAGACTGTTTTTGTAAGATGGTGGAGCTGACTTACCCTCAGGTCTGCGACATTCCTTTAACTGCATTTGGAAGTTGCCACTTGTTTCTGGTTTTCTACTGAAAGCCAGCTCACTTTTGAAGTTGGTGAAATTAGCTGAAATACGACAGGGAGATGGTTTTGGCTCCGGGTGAAGTTCTGTGTAGGAATTTTTGACGAGGGAGCAGATACCCCCAGTAACGGGGCTGTTCCTGGGTAGGGGCCGAGCAGTTAAACCCCCCGTAGCCTCGGGGAGCTCCGTGTGCGACGGCTCCCGTGTTCCTGGGTGGCTTTTCCAGCCTTATTTAGCTTTTTTACTGTTGGTTTCAGCTCAGTGTCTGTGATGGCAGTTTGACTAACAGGCTCCTGCACCCCCCCTCTCTGACATGCGCAGAGCTGTTAATTAAAAAAGTAGAAGACACCGCTTGGAAGAGCTCGGTTAAACGAGAAATGGAGGAAAAATAGGTTAAAAACCTAGCCCAGTGGCCAAACGAATCCCTGCTGGCACTGAGGCTCGTATACAGCCGTGTCTAACCTTCTCTGGCATTATTTTGAAAGTCCATAAACACGGCGACGTGTTAAAGGGGGGGAGGACGGGGTCAGCTTTGTGTTAAGGACAGAAAGCTCCCTTCTCGGGAGCTGACACTCTATTTCCCTCTCGCTCCTTTTGATGTCTGGAGCCTAAACGCCGCGTGGAGGGAAAAATTCAATTCATTTAAAACATTTTGCATCAAAATGACATGCTTTAATGTATTTTCTTCTGATGTTTAAATTATCTTTTCATCTCTTGAGGGGCTGGGGGGGGGAGGAGGGGAATAAAAGCCAGCATGTTTGTAGTTAAAGTACCAAAGCAGAACTTTAAACAAAGGTCTGGAAGAAGAGGAAGTCTCAGTGTACCGGCAGCTTTTAAGAGTAGATGCTTTTTTTTTTTTTCCTCCTTCTCCCCCCCTTCCTTGGCTCTCTGGGACTTGTAAACCGAGGAGATTTATTGCTGCCCTTCCAAATACTCCTTTAGAATTAAGAGTTCAAATTTTTGAGATTCCTGAAGTCCTCAGGAGGGAGAGGGATAAGGGAAAGCGATGATGGTGAGTGGGGCAGAGCACACCAAAAGGGTTTCCAGGCTGGTTTTGCCAGTCAGAGCTGCAGACAGCCTTACCGGGAGGAAATCAGCTAAACCTGTGTCAAGAAAACTCTTGGAGTCGTGGATTTGGATGAAATTTAGACTTCTTTAGTAACTGCAGTTGTTACTGCTAATAATTTGGAGAGCTGACTCTGAGTTATTGTCTTGCTGTAAACATGAGTCTTGGTAATTTCACAACTGTCACGTCAAGGGAGGGACTCAGCAGGGTCTGTGTGAATCACTGTCCTTCACCAGATGTGGCCATGCCTACAGATGTTCTTGCTGATGTATTGTCATGTGTTTGATGTAACACTGATAGACGTGGAGCCCGCTCCGTCGCTGAAATCCCAGCTCCCCTTGAGGCTGGTAGACAAAAAGCTCAGGATTTTTCAGGAATGCTGTCGGTGTAACCCCAAATCCTTCCAACCTTATTTTTCAGTCTGGAAGCAGAATATTAACAAGCTATTGAGTGTTTTTTCCTCCATGTAAATGGTGATGACAGCGTGGCCCCCACCTGCAGATGCACAGTGGGTTGGAGGGACTTGTGTCCCTCTGGGAGCAGATGGGCAGCTTTCCCAGTGGAGGGCACAGCTCTCTCACTTCTACCTTCTAATACCTTCTTTTTTGCCCGATTGGGCATGAATAGTGAACCTGGTTTGGTTATGTTAAAAAGTGGGTCTCGTTTTTCACTTTTCCAGATACCAAATATGTCTAAATTGGGCGGACAGCCTCTTGGGTGTTAGTGGAAACAAGTGCTTTTAAAAATTGTTGTGTTGGGTTATGTATTTAGCGCTAGAGAACAGTCATGGTTTGTGCGGGCAGTAGCTTTCAAATGTGAAATACTGTTTTTTAGCACCTTCTGTCAGTTTGGTAAATTAACAGATGTTTTGAAAAAAACACCCTGTTACGTGTTTGCCATCAAAACCAGAAGCCAGCCTCCAGAAACAGGTCTATGGAGCCGTGATTCCCCCTGTGAAAAAAACACCCTGTTACGTGTTTGCCATTAAAACCAAAACCATCCTCTTCACACAGATCCAGAAGCAGGTCTATGGGGCCATGATTCCCCTCAGGTAAACCTGAGAATAGATTTCCCAGGTGGAATGGTCCCTTTCTGACACAGATTTCCTCACCCATGTGCCTTCTGGAGCTGCTTTACTGTGATAGTTGTGACAAAAGGTCTCTTACGCGTCCTTTCTGCTTTTTCTTGCAGAGGATATTCAACTCCTTTGTGTACACAGAGAAAATATCAAATGGAGAAAGTGAAGTTCAACAGGTGAGTCCAAACACCCCTTCCCACCTCCCGCTGGCGGCATCACAAAGCAGAGGCAATTTAGAAATTATAGTTTATCTGCATTTATTGTGGCCACTTCCCTAGTGTTCAGCACATCGGAGAGCCCATCTCCATTTATATTCTATTCTGTTTATTGTTGTATGGGCTGATTATGTATATGAGAGTTTTTCACTGCCATATAAAGGTTTTCCATCTGCTTTGTGTGGGTTCTTCCCTTAGAAACAAAAGAGCAGAGCTGGAGCCCTTGTGCATCATGTAAATTGACTAGTTTTCATGTTGGAAGTGTCTCTCTTAAAATTGTTTTAATTCAAGGCAGAAACGCTGATATTGTTTACAAATGTGGAAAGGGTATCAACTGCTTTGTGTAAATATGGGACAGCTACAGCCTTATGCACATCGATTGCGGTTGAGGGTTTTTGTCATTTTGTTTGGGTTTTTCTTACAGGAACGCATTTGACCATTTAACTCTTCAATTTGACATTGAGATAATACATCTCACACATGGTCTGTTTGCATTTTGATACATGTATACATTCGGAAACTTCAATTTGGGTCAATCTTAAAACAGATCAAATGGATCTCGTTTTCTTCCTTAAGCAATTAAGGTGCTAATTCTGTATGGTCACAACTGCACCTTTGTGCTAAACCTGGTGAGTTTTGGTAGAAGAGGTGGCCGCTGTCCTGTGTAGGCACCCAAACAAGGAACCAGCTTGTCCTTCCAGTTTAAGCATGGACTCAATTGCGCAACCTTCAGCTAGGAACCCGACCTTTGTAGACCCCAATCAAACCAATTTTAATGTTTTGGGGAAAAGCCAAAGTGCCCCAGAGGAGCTCTCCCTGGGGAAATTGCTCCACAGGTAGCCTGATTGGAACATGAGTTGCTGCTTTCCAAGAGCACGTCAGCCCATTGCATGCTCCTGTGCATCAAAACTGGTCAGGTAATATAAACAAATTAACACTCGAAGTTGTGTTTATTATAAGTAGTAAAATTCCCAGACGTTTGTTTCTTTTCCCAAGGAAAAAGTCAAAGCAGAGCTGGATCAAATGGGATTTTGAATCCCTGCATGCTGTATTTAAACTTTGGGAGAGCAGGGCTCAGCTCCTCTTCTATTTCAGAGAAAAGTGTTGGCTTTTGATGAGATTCTGCTCAACGTCGGAAATAAATTAATTTGCAGGAAATGGGAATAGTTCAGGAAAAATTCCAACAACACTGGATTTCTGTTAAACAAAACCCAAGTCTTTAGCATAGAAGATTTGTCCCATACAGGCATTAAATTTAGGTGTGTAATTATTTTAACAGATAACTTCGGTAAATATAAGAGCATATGATTAATTAACTCGTATTTAAATCAGGCTGTTAGATTGAGATCATACAAATTTTAAGGTGAATCTTTGGTGAGTGCTGTCATCAAAATAGCAAGGTTTATATTTAGAAAACACCCAACACATTTCACCTTTGGTCCTGCTTGTGTCTGTATTAGGTGTTTGCTTGGCGAGGTACAGATGGGTGTGGGGAACAACAGGAGAAACCAGAGCAAGGCATTAATCTTGGTAAATTACACTAATTGTGGTGTTAACGATTGCTTGACCCTGCAGATAACAGTGTCTAAACCCTAGTAAGAGATGTTGTGCTTTGCAGGAGGTTTCTTTTAGCTCTGGTTAATTAGAAGGCATCTCGTGCAAGTCCTTCCTGAGCCTTGATCGTTCTGTGGGAGTCTGACCTACATAATCAATTTGGCTGTAGGAACACATTTCTGATTTTCAGTCATTGCAGTTGAGATCATCACCTGTAACACTGGAGTGAAATAACACAGGAAGGGGTAAATATGGTGGGAGGACACCCTCTCCTCCAGTTTTGATTCCACTGCCTGCCTTTGTTCCGCCACCTTTCCCACTCTGCTTCTCAAGTGAGTTGTGTGGAAGACTTTCCATACCCCTAATAATTATCCTTATTCTCTACTGGGATTGTTTGGCTTCTGCTTTTTTTTTTTCTATTTTTTTTTTTAAGCAGTCACCAGTATGAATGTCATGACATGAGGGGCAGCAGATATGCTGTTCATATTGCTTTAGAACCCTTCAATTATTCTTTAAATCTCCTTTTTACCAAGAACATCACCTCCCTTACCCTCCCAAATTATTTTTCTTTTTTTACAACCTCTAATTGGAGAACACATAATTAAGAGGAGGTTATATGGTAATGACATCCTGTTCTCTTGATGTAAGTGGTGGCTTTTTTCCTTGGAGGTCCACATATGTATGGCTGTGTCTTTGAGTAGTTCATTTTGTAAAATTGTCATTAATTTATACGTTTCTGATGTATATACCTATTAGAATCACAGAATGGTTTGGGTTGGAAGGGACCTTAAAGATCATCCAGTTCCAAACCCCCTGCCCTGGGCAGGGACACCTCCCACCAGCCCAGGTTGCTCCAAGCCCCCTCCAACCTGCCCTTGAACCCCTCCAGGGATGGGGCAGCCACAGCTTCTCTGGGCAACCTGGGCCAGGCTCTCACCACCCTCCCACCAAACAAGTTCTTCCTGATATCTAATCTAAATCTTTCCTCTTCAATTTATGTCTTTTTTTTTTATCGATGTATTGGTGAAATACTGTAAATAAAAAATGAATAAATAGAAATTGGATGTCCAAATTACAACCCCATAAAAGAAATTTGCCTGGAAAGGCATCGTGCTGTTGGTGAGGCTGGGGGTTGGTTTATGTTGTGCCCAAGGTTGGATGTGCACCATCAGTGATGGTGCAGAGAGGAGACACGTGCCACGCTCGGCGTGATGCTGGAGCCCACTGTCCACCCTCGGGAGGCTTTGGCTTCCCTCTGAGCACCTACCGGTGGGTGCTTGTGTGCAAAGGGACCATAAAAAGACTAATTAGCACCTGAGTTTAAAAGTTTAAATCCAAAACCATCCCAACATCTTAAAAAAAGGGTTCGCTGGCTTTGACATCGCACCGGGGCAGTGTTTTTCTCGAGTGTTTCTGGGTGGTCCGCGCACCACGAAAGGGCCATGTGGGCTAGATTATCCATATCAGATGGCTTTTGAAAGCTAAAAGTGTTTTTGGGAAACCAAGAAACTGGATTAAAACTTCTTTGAAGTCTCGACTATCGATTCTCCACTTAGGAAAAGACGCTGCTTGTTTCCCAGCCGCAGATGGACGTATTCCCCCTAAGTAGATATAAATAACTGTCTAAACACTGTAGGTAGTGTGATGAATTCGGAGCTGTCAGAGGAGAAAAACGAGGCCCCGGTGAAGCATAATTACTGTGGTTAAAAGCTCAACGGTGAAGTGGATGGAAGAATAATTGAGCACTTCTGTTTCATTAATAACCGGGTCTTTTAGCCCTAATGAATCACGAGCAATATAACCGGAGTTTTATGAGTAAGAGTAGTACATCGAAGGGGAGCGTCTTGAGCAAATGCAAACAAATGTAAGCAAATTAAATCCCCTGTCGCTCATTCCTGGTTTTGTCATTCATTAACATTTTCTTAGGAACTGATACCCCAAGGCAATTAATTAGGGTTTTATGTCAGCTGGGATTTTTTTGCTGGCAGACCACTGGATTGTTGTGGGGGATGTCTTTCTTTTTTATATATATATATATACAAAACTGTGTAAATAGTGACTTTTGGTTTGTTGTGAAAGTGAAAAAGTACAGCTGTTGGCCTTCAGGCCTAACTCTTTCATACTCTTGGCTCTTCATGGCACACAAGGAGTGGTTTCCCTTTTGCTGTTAAACCTTTAAAGTTTACAGTCACAGAATTACTGTTGTATGTAACAGATAAAACCTTTTTTGCCTTGAGTAGGTTATTAAAAAATTGGATGGCGGTTGCCAAACATGAATTGGATTCCTTTCCTGTAAATTCTTTCAATATTAGAGAACTTGAGTACAATATGAAAATTGAGTGGTGTGAACTAGTGATATAATTAAAGTGGAAAATGATCAGGTTTATTATAATCTAGATTAGCTGTTTTCAAGGATGTCAGTGTCTATTCAGCATCCTGCCAGACACCTGGGTTTTGAAGTATAGAGAATCTGAAACTGGGCTTCTAGGAGGAGAGAGGACAGTGACAGAGTCTTGAGCAGGAGCCTATTTACCAGCTTCATGCAGAAAAGTCTTGATGCGCTGAACTTCAGCAGAGAAACTGGGGCACAGCGGCATCGACGTCTCCGCAGAGAGAAATTCATAACCATTTCTGTCTGTCCGTGCATCCCGGGGAAAGAAGCAATAGCAAGGAAAGTAATTAAATGAATTAGTTGAGATGGTTCAATTGTAAATGTGCACATGGCAGCTGAAAATCACCTTGCTGGAAGATTTCTGGGAGTATTCACTCCTGTTTGAAGGCTGGGAAGGAGAGGGATGGAGGCAGGATTTTAATTCAGAATAAGTGAATGCACAAGCCGTGAGATGTGCCTTTTGTCATGGGTTTTTTCCTTGTTTAATGTATCCTTCTCTCCACGTAACTCCTGTGTTGAGAGCTTGAAGACTGTCATTCCTCTTCCTCCTAGCTCATCCAGAGCATAATTATCACCCATAAAAATAGCAGTAATAACCTAGAGAATCAGTTTTGTATAAATCTGTTAGGAGCTGCTAAGGAACCGAAGGAAGTTGGTTGGGAGGTTCAGGAACAGAACTGGGAGATAAAATACTGGTTTTTACAGGTTTGCAGTTTTGTTTCTAATAGAACCAGGTTACCAAAAGTATTTTTTTGAGAAATGGTAGATATATATATAAAAAAAATAAATCCCTGCAAGCTGAAATCTTTAATGATTTGCAATTACATAAACTGTGTCTGCCACAAAAATGTCGTGGGGTAATACAAAGCATTCTTCTTGCAATACAATATATTTTTAATTCAGAAATGCTTATATTTCAGAGTTATAAAAGCTAAGACTCGATGATCTTAAGGGTCTTTTCCAACTTAAATGATTCTATGAATCTAAATCAAATGGTTACAAAAAAAATCAGAAATCAAATATTATGTTGCCTAATCTAAAATGAAGCACATAATTGTTGTCAATCTGTCTGAGAACTTTTTATCCAAATTTGGGAATTTTTTTTCCGTATCTTGACTACAAACTGACAGATGCAAATGGTTACAAAAAAAATCAGAAATCAAATGTTACGTTGCCTAATCTAAAATGAAGCACATATTTGTTGTCAATCTGCCTGAGAACTTTTTATCCAAATTTGGGAATATTTTTTTCCGTGTCTTGACTACAAACTGACAGATGTACTGTTCAGAGTGTTGTTTTGCATTGCTCTTACACTCCTGACAGACAAAAATTATTTCATACTTTGATTTTGCTGTCATACTTCAGCAAATTCAATGAATAGTATGTTAGTCATCGGAGTTAGAATGATTAGGACTTTTGCAGTTCTGACAACTCAGCTGCTGAGGATTTTTCACCCTGGCAGGACTCATTTTTTGAGATACTTTTAAATATATAGCACCGTGTGATGTGCTTGTTTGTGAAGGGTTTTTCTCTGATGACTATTATGGAAGTAGTGTTTATAAAAAACATCAGCTTTAGTTGTGAAAATGTGGTAAAGGATGGAAGTTGAATAGGACATGGGCGCTCGCTGAATTTGGGAAAGTTCTCTCTAAAAATGAAATAGCTGTTTTGCAAACGCTGTTGATTTTGTGGCCCATGGAGAGGAGTAGACCAAGGTGAATAAAAATCCCAGGTGGTATTAGCACTATGGGTTTCTTTCATGGGATCCCGATGCTCTTGGGCTGCTGTCATCTTCTGGGTTTCTGGAGGACTTCCACACAGCCCCTGTGAAACCCTTGGTAGATAATGCACCACTTTTTCTAAGACTGCATTCCAAACCACACCTCTCTTAGTTTGGTTTTGGGTTTTTGCTTCCTCTTTTCCCAACTGCCAGGTGACAGGATCACATCCAGAGCTGTAGCCGTTCCTTCTTCTTCCTCATTTCTCTTTGCTGGTTGATTTGTATTTGGTTAGTTGTGGGGTTTTTAATAAGCTGTGGGACAGGACATGGCTGTCTCCACTGTGTTTTGTTCTCTGCATGTCCCTTGCTAAAGCCAACACCACATCAGACACCAGCTACACACAAGAACATCTTTGTCTTCAGGTAATCTATTTGTTTTAAGCTGTGGGACAGGACATGGCTGTCTCCACTGTGTTTTGTTCTCTGCATGTCCCTTGCTAAGGCCAGCACCACATCAGACACCAGCTACGCACAAGAACATCTTTGTGTCTTCAGGGAGTCTATTTGTTATAAAAATAATTAATGATACATGACTTTAAGGAGCCCTTTTGCAGTTGTGCTAATGAAAAGACTCCTCATCACCTGTTTTCTTTTACTTATTTTTTAACCAAAATGGGCTTTTTTTCTAAAAATAAGCTGTGCCTCAGCCCGGTAGGACTCACTGCAGAAGTGCTTGTGCTGGTGGAGAACATGGGCCATCAAAGGCCCACCTTGCTTTATGGTGCTGGTACCTGTGAGACAGATGAACGCATTTGGTCCCTCTGTCACCAAACTAGAAGAAAGTTTCTTCCTCATGGTGGAAGGAAGGATGCTCTTGGCTGCTGTCCCGCTGTCTTGCCATGTTGGGCATCATGGCTGGTTGGTCCCCGTGGCTGACAGCTTTGGCTCTCAAACTGGTCCAGAGCCAGATTCCTGTGAAAACACCATGGAAAAACCAAACGTTGGTCTCCTGAGCAATGCTCTTCATAGAAACAGGGTCTTGCTGTGTCTGCCCCGGGTGCTGCTCTGCCTGCTCTGGGTTTGTAGAAGCGGTAAGAGAAAGCTCTGCACTTGCTGTAATCACTCTCCTCTTGACCGGGGAGGGGCAGGGTGGTCAGATGTGGCTGGCATGTTGGTGTGCTGGGCTTGAGGTTGGTTTGGGTTCTTTTGTTTGGGTTGGGTTTGGACTGGGCAAAGAGCTCTTCAGCTCTTTTGAGAGGAAACACATCTGCGTGCTGAAAAATCTGGATTTCGCTGTTGAGCGTGACATCTCCCTGGCTAAAAAAAGTGATATACTCACACAATGTTGAATTTTATGTCTATTAATTGTGAGCCTCATGATAAAAGGCGATGCATACTGTGTTTAATGGATTTCCAGAACGACTTTCAGGAATTGTGGCCTTTTTCTCTGGTTTTTGTTGTGCACCGTGTTTGACATCTTCCTTGGAGCAAGCCTTGGGAAGCCTTGCCAACGTCACTGGCCAGTGGAAAACCTCAAATGAGAGCTGGTCGCTGAATAAACACACATTGGAAAGTAGTTTCCTGCATCCTGATTGAATGCTCAGGAGTATATTTTCAGTGTCATCCCGAGGAGCAGGAATGACTTGAATCTGCTGAAGCAGAGGTGGGGGAAGAAGCTAATGGTGATTCCATGATCCTTTCTGGAGCCACATTCCTGCTGACTCCTGTGCTCTTGGGTTTGTACTTCAAGATCCAAGCAGGTTAGGAATAAATATGTTTAAAAATGTTCTAGAACAGGAATCTGTGGAAGCACAGTTGTGTTAAATTGTGATACAGGGGGAGGAGAGCCTGGTGGATGCTGGAGAAAGGTACTTTTCTTCCAAGTTCTTCTGGTTCACAGAGAGGATTTAAAAATAAAAATACTATCCAAACTCTTCAGCGTGTAAGCAATAGTTTTCGAGGAGCCTGTGTTAAATCTCTGGCTGTGAGTCTATTCTAGCATCCATGCCTGTCAACCTCATTGGTACATATTTTATTGACAGTCTTGAAAACATTAAAAATACCTTGGCTTTCAAGATAGAGCCAGAAATAAAACCTAACCTTGGAGCTCTGCTTTCCCTCAGTGCTCCCTGAAAAGAAAAGACTTCAGAGCTGTGGAGCTTTGAGGGGAACGAAGTCTTGAAAAAAAAAAAAAATAAACAAAAAAAAAAAAAAAAAAAAAAGCTCGAGGGAACTATGCAAATGAGGAAAACGTCTCTGGGAAAATTAGAGAAACTCACTGATGTTGTGATGAAAGGTTGTCAGTGGAGATGGTGACAATTGAAGTGCATTACCCATGGGTGCTGCCGTAATGGAAACAGGTGGTACCGTCCAACCTGTCTGCAAACTGAAATGCTCTGGCTGCACGCCAGCTGCCACAAAACCAAAAAAAAAAAAAGCTATTTAAAAAAAAAAAAAAAGAAAAATAGAGCTAAGGGCTGCATTGTTTGGAGCGAGCGCTCATTTCTTATTATTCGGTTCCTTAAAATTAAGGAGAAAATACAGAAATCTTAAGACAATAGGAATGCTGAGCAACCACCCCCCAGCTTTGTTTTTAAAATGGGGTGAAGAACACTCATTTTATGTCATTTTATGTCAATCTCAAGGTCTCCACGTTTATTTCAGTCTCCATTAAAATAAGTGAATTTGAGCATTTCTGTGGGAGCAGGAAATGTCTGTCATGCTTGGTACCTACCCAAGGGTATTCCTGAGCGTGGGATGTCAGCTTCCTCCTCCTTTTATGTGCCTAATTCAGGATACGGTTTTCCATTTTGCCTTAAAAATGTTGTAAATAATTATATTAGGGTGGTTTCATAGTTCAAGGCTCTGTCTTTCATTATTAGTAATCTCTTTCCGTACCTTTGAGGTTCTGTAACCAGTGTGGGTCTCGCATCCATCACTATGCAACAGCTGTTCAGTGCTGGGCAGGTTAAAAAAAGCAGGGTATTATGTTGGGAACAATAGTTGTCTTTTGGTTAAAGATTTTAGGGGGTTTTTTTATTTATAAAAACGAGAAGCTGGTTGAAAAAGCTGCAGCTTTTTATTCTGACAAGCTCCAGCAGCCCCGTGCATCACTTTGGGAAGTGAATAATGTTTCTGAGCTGAGGATGTGAGTGTGCACACATGGGTGTGCGAGGCAGAGATGAGGAGCTAGGAAATATTTTATTTTATTTTAATTTTGCTTGTTGTTTGAATCACCAGGAGCTGGAATGTCTGTTCGCAGTCGCGGATTCTTACGCTCCAGCGAAGCCCAGCTATGAAAGAAAAATTAAGTTACTTCTGTTAGGCTTCATCTGATTGTACTTCTTGATTTGATGAATTAGAGCTGTTTGGATTTAGTAGTTTTTCAGCTGATTGCTGTGTTACCCTTAGGTTCTTCACGTGGTTTCTTCACTGTAATACATTTCAATGGCAAATTGCTTTTGGGTCGTCTTGCAATTTGCCATTGAAATGGTGGCTTTTTGGAGTCAGCTGTTTTTAAAGTGGTTTGGGTTTTCGGGAGTGTTCTCTTGCTGTCAGAGGGCAGCGTTTTTAGGGTTCTTGAGATTAGATAAACTCAGTTCTTCCAACTGTGCTCGTGTCCGGGGGCAGGGAGTAGATGTCTGAAGCTCTGGGAGGCTTCAGGGCCCTTGTTGCTGACACTCACTCGACTCTGCCCCGACTAAAGCACCGTTTAATAAAAGTATCCCATTTAATAAAAGTAATGTAATGACTTTGAGCCGTTCAGAGGCTTTTTGACGGGAGATACAGTTTAGGTACGAAGCATTTGCTTTTTATCAGCTTCTGAGGTACGGGCTCTTCTGAAAAACAGATTTGTCAGATCTTCAGGCTCCGCGCAGCAGGGGAAAATTCAAAGGCTGGGGGGTGCTTTTATCCTTCAACCTGGAAGGTGAAAACTCATCAACACCGAAACCTCGGCTTGTACAGCATCCATTTATCAGAGAAAAGCCTTGATTCCAAACGAGAGTCCTTTGCTCTGGTGCTCCATGTTAGTTTTGTGGCAGGTAATGATGGTCATGTGGTCCTTCTTTTTTTTTCAGTGAACTTAAGCTCTCTTCCCTTTTTGTGACTTCAGGTAGGGAAACTGAGACAGGATTGTATAGATTCAAGGATCTGGTTTACATAGTGCTTAAGCACAGGTATTTCATTTGCCCAAAGTGGGAGAGGAACTTTGTGACCATGAAACTTTAATGCTTTGATTTAGGAAATCTGGCTTGTGTATGTTTGAGACTGTCCAGAAAAATACGCTTCTTAAGGAGTACAGTTGGACAATAAGGAAGTTTACCAGAAAACAGAAAAGGAACTACCCTTTGGCTTATTATCTAGCAACTGGGAGCAATTTAATAGTGTTGGATGCCTAACATGGTGGAGACCATTAGTAGTCCTCTGGTGCCTTGGCAATAAATCATTCTACAAAACTAATTAGGTGTAATTCTGCAAGTTATTTGAGCAAGGTCCTATTAAAACCTGTGCTCCAAGGAGACCTCTCGTTGAGCTGCAGCATTTGCTGGGAACAATGGAGGCAAAGGTATTTCAGTTATCAGTGTGGGCCTCGTTACTCGCATAACGAAGTAAATCATGATAAAATGTCCTGTTAATAATAGTTAGGAAAGGCATTTGTCAGTCCAGGGGATCTGGAACAACCGACAGCATTTCTCAGCACACAAATCTCAGCGCCGTTAAATCATCCCCGTGGAGTTCAGAGTGTTGGGGAGCAGGAGGGAGGAGTGGTAGGAATTAATGAGCAACTTCAGCTCTGAAAAAAGTTTGCAGAAAGGCAAAATGCACTTTTTCTCAGTATCCAACACCGCAGGATAGTGCTTGGAGATGGTTCTCTTTCATTTAGGATGCGTCTGGTGGATGATTAAGCGGAACACACAGGTTGGTGTGAAAAGGGTACTGAATGTGCAAATTTTGTGTGTGCTTGAGCCTTTTCATTAATTTCTCACTTTGAATGAGAGACCAGGACCATAAGTCTCCGTGAATGTTTCTTATAAAACCTGATGCTTCTGAGTAACTGTGTTTGCTGTCACATTTGCTCAAAGAACAGCCACAATGTTTTCCCTGCCAACTTTCCTCTCCAAAGTCATTAGTCAGGCTCGTTGTGAAGTGCCTAACGAACTGGCCACAAGCAAGCTCTTATCCTGCAGCAGAGGAGCTTCCCTAGGCCTGGGATGTGGCCCTTGGTGACACCGTGTGCCTCCAGACTGCCTCGGGTCTGCCTGGCACTGGGGGAGCCCCAAATCACACACCATCAAACCCCGATGCACGGCTCAGGAGTATTTGTTCACAAAAATTTGTTGACTTGGGTTTTTTTGTTTGTTTGTTTTTAAATTGAATTTTATTTTAAAAGAAACATTAAAAGAGAAGGGCTAAAATCCCCAATTTGCTATTTCTGAAGTTAGGCACTCCAGTTTGGTTTTTTTAAAGGCCTGAGAATTGCTGGGGAGGGATGATAGTCTGTCTGTTGTCGCTTTCTGAAAGGAGAGAAATGTGATCATCTGCTCTTAGGAGTTATAGTCCCACCTCGAAACTTTGTCCAGATTTATAAGCAGCTGCCTTTGTCTGAGGGATCTCTGGCAACAAAAAGCTTGTGGAAGAATTTCACCTGTACAAGACAGTTGTCATTATTTTCGTTCTATTATAACATAATGCAAATTACAGATTTTTCATTTCATTATTTGGAGTCTGTAGTTAAGCTGTTGTGTTTTATGGCGAGCCAGAGTGAGCTGCTTGATTGATTCATTGAAAGATGCTCAGCTAAGAGACTGTGGTGCTCCCAGGAAAACAGCAGGAAATACAAAATAAAAAAGCAAGAACTGGGATGGCTTATTTTGCTCAAATCATACGTGAAAGGAGTTGTGAAAGACTGCTGTGAATCTAGTAGGTAGAGTCACATCCAGGTGTCAGGTCTTAATGAAAAGGAAATTAGATATAATGGAAGTTTCATTTCTCATTCATGCCAAACCCAATGTTCAGATACCCGTTCCTAGATGGTAAATGTATTTTATCTTTCTGTATACACTTCTTTCTGTGGTCACTATCATTAATTACTTGACTTCACAGTGCCTCTGCCATCAAAATAGATGTACAATGAGCAAAGCAGACAACAGCTACTTTTAACACGCTCAGTTTTTACCTTCCATTCAAGTTTGTTAATAAGGAACGTGGTAATACAGAGAAACTGGCCTAATTCTCACCTTTCTTCTCCTTTTTTTTTTTTTTTTTTCAGTTGGCAAAAAAAATTCGTGAGAAGTTTAACCGTTACTTGGACGTTGTGAACCGTAACAAGCAAGTGGTGGAAGCATCATATACTGCTCACCTCACGTCACCCTTAACTGCCATCCAGGACTGCTGTACAATACCCCCCTCGATGATGGAGTAAGTATTAAATTCTGAAATGGCTTACACTGGCATTTAGTATGTGAAGAAAAAAGGTGAACATTTGTCTTGGCAAAATAACCTGTACTTTCTGCCACTTGATAACTCTGGAAAAGAGGAGACTGTACTCCAAAGGTGTTCCTTATCTTGTTGTCATATTCATTCATGTTTCTACTATGTATGTTTAACGAGGAGCTCTGAACAAGGACTGGGACTCAGCTCTGATGGACTCTAAAATGAAACAAAATGGGAAAAAAGTTTGTACAGCCCTTACTTGCATGGAATAGTCTTTTATGCAAAATGAATCTGGCTCTGTCCAAGATATTTTTTTCACCAAGACACTGCTTATCCTGAATAACTTTTCTGAAGCTGGTCATGGGACAGTTGTTTTTTTTCACCCCTTTGAAGTGCAGTAGCCAAAATCACGAGTTGGTCAGTACATCACATGCTAAAAACGGTGCATTGCGGTTTAATCGAGTTGACATTCTGCTGTTTGATACACAGAGAGATTTACACAGAGTACGTTGCTTGGAAAGTGAATTAGTTCATTTGTAATTTGTTTTGGTTTTAAAATCAAGAGTTTTAAGTAACCTAAGTCCAGTTTACTTGTCTTTAATTGTGTATTGTAATCTCTGTATTATGCAGAGACTTCCTTGGGTTTCCTAATTATAGGAAGGTGTGATAAAAGGTCTGATTTTTCCAATAACACTGTAATAATTTTTTTTATACAGTCAATATCTTAAACACTTCCATCTGTGCTAGAGAAGAACAAGAGTGACTTTCTCTCAGTTTACTACACAATGCAAACCTTGATTACAGAGTATATTTTGGTTGCTTATATCTCAGTCTGATTTTAAAACATCTTTTAGAGAGAAAGGTAATGTGGGTGATAAATATTAAAAACATTTGCTGCAATTTAACTGTAGGACAGCTCTTCTCTTCATGATAATCTTCACCTTTTCTGAAGTATGGCATTAACCTTTGTTTATATAAAGACTTAAAGTGTGTGCTGTGTTGATGTAGATGGTATGAATCTGTGTCCTCCAAAATTCCTTAGGGTGGAAGTCCTTTAGAATTGTCTTTACCCGCAGTGAACTTGCATAAGGATCCTTCAAGTAAGCGGTTTAAAAACCAAACAGGAGATCCCAGCTGGCAAAGCAGAGAGGTGAATATTCGATTTGCAGAGCTCCTCATTTGGGCTGTACAATAAGATTCTTGTTATTTAGTTATTTGGTTTGATATATTAAATATTTAGTGGTTGCCAGTCTCTCAGGCTGCAGGATCCTTCCAGAGAGCGCTTCAGCAGGACAGGATTGGGTATTTATGGTTGAAGAATGGTGGTTTATCAGAACACTGCTGTCTTTGGGAAATTGTCTGCAAGTCATACAAAGAAGGAATGTAAACCCATGTTTTTCTTGTGAAACTTAACTTCAGAGTTGGTATTGGTGCCATGCTTTGTTAATTGCCCAATTGTCTAAATGTTTCTGCCCTCTTTTTGGTTGTCATTTATCCCCTTGTGCCTCTCCTGCCGCTCCTCTTTCATTTGCCTTCTCTATGGCATCTCCCTTCTGGGAGATTCCCCATTTTGGTTAAAAATGTCGGGGGAAAAAAGCTAACGTAGATATCCAAGGTGGCATTGTTAGGTTTTACATTTGTCACAAGCCTGTAAAGGGGGAAGTAAACAGTTCCCAGGGGCAGGAGGGGTTTGTTCCTGAAATGCCAGGAGGGATCTCACACCGTTCCCCTGCTCGGCGTCGACAGCTGCCTCAAAACCTGTCCTTGTCTCCCTGCTTCTCCAGGAAAGAGATTCATTTTTAGTAGAAATGCCCGAATGAGGTAACTTTCTTTTTCAGCAGAAGCTTTCCATAAAAATTCAAAGTTTGCTTGCTCGTTAGCATCCCAGTTTCTCTCCCTTGGTCACTTCTAGGCCTGGTTTGAAGGGAGGGAATGGCGAGCGGGGTGAGCAGGCAGGTGGATCGGAAACCAGTTGTCCAGAGAAATACATAGACTGAGATTTTTAACAGAAAATACTGAAAGTCAAGATACCTATCTTAATGGTCAGATTTGGGGGAACTAGAACACACGTATCAGTGTCTGAATGTGGATTTAGGAATTTGTTTTTGAAACATATGACAGAGTTATCTCCCACCTGGATACTGAGATCATATTTTGAAAGCTACTGATTTGCTTGAACTCTTCTGCCTTTAATATTTGGACTAACTTGGTCCAGCTATGCACTTGTGAGAGGTGATGTTAGGTGTGCTTTTGGTGGTGACAGCTTATCCTTGATGCTGGAAAAATGAATGTTAGCATTGGGCAGAAGAGTGCTAGAGCTAGAGCAACACAAATTAGAATAATTTGGTTTAGAGCATTTATTAAGTGCTGCTACAGAAAAGGTCACATTGAAAAATGCACAGATTTCTCTGTGGTATTTGCTGTTTTGAGGAGATACTTTGCTTTAGATTGTACCTTGAAAATATGTGTGTCCTTAGGGCTATGATTTTTCTTTCAGGAGGATTGTGAAATATTTGTGTTCCAACTGCTTAATTCTGTGTATTCTTCTTCTTGGTGTAGGGAGGTGTTTCATCACGTGGCCTCTTTATGTGAGGAAACATGAGGTGCAAGAACAGTGTCAGAAGCATGTTATCTTCAGGGTAGATTTTTAAGGTAGATTTGATGGCTTGTCCCACAATATTTAAGGTTGTTTATCAGACAGTGTTCAGCCTTTAAAAGCACAATGACATTTCTAGATGTGGACACTTCATGTTGTCAAGCAATTCCTCCATCAGCCTTTGACACCGCTCTCTTGCTCGATGACATCGCTTTGGGAATGGGTTTGTGTTGGAAAAATTATGTGGGAAGGTATTTACACTATCTGTGTGGAGATGATGGACTGTTGTGGAGAGAGAAGATTTATTTTGAGGGGTTTCTAATGGCTTGGTACCTTTATTGAGTTTATATTTGTTGTTAGCATTAACAAAATTAGCCATGGTTGGCCTTGTATTTGCTTGTATTTATCTTGAAAAGCCAAGCATTGGCTTGGAAGGCAGTTGCTGTGTTGCTTGAGATAAACTGTGAGAATACCACACCTGGGGAGTATAAATAAATGATAGGAAACAGGACTAGGAAAGCACAAACTGGGATAGAAACCGAACATAGCATTTAAATTAAATGAGTAGTGAGGTGTGCCAAGGAAAACAATATTTATTTTATTGCCATTATGTGGTGTTGGCTTTTACAGTGAAGAGCCCAAAGTTTCCCAAAGAGTACGTTTCCATGTGACTGTGATTCCAGTCCATAGCGACTAGTTCTGAATCCAAATTACAGCCTGGTTGTGCTTTTGGTGGCTATATTGTACCCAACATCTACTGGCCTAACTAGTGCTAAGTACTCAAAATCATATATTTTTTTCTCCCCACCAAGGTAGGTTTGTGCAATGGAATTGCCTTGGTTTGGAAAGCGGGGAAAATAAATAAATTAGCATATGCAAAATCAACTTCATGGGGCAGCGCAGTTGGTGGCTACTGAGTGGTTTTGGCGAGGGACTTTTCCAAGGGATTTTTTTTAATTCAACAAACATTTAATCATATGCTTGTGCTCATCTGGTTTACCAAAGCATTTAAACATGTGCTCGTGTCAATGGAAATTAATCATAGGCTGAAGTATATACGCAGGTACTGCTGAGTAGAGGTGGACTGCTAAATTGGACCAATAGGGCAGAGGTTTTGTGCTTTTCTTTAGTTTTTGCTGTTCCTGGCTTCAGATGCAGCTGTTTGCATTTTCAGTTCTTGCTTACTCAAGGGTTGGGAATGGAAAAAACCACGATGGCAATGGAGGGAGAGACAACAGTTGTATAGGGAAGAGTGTAGCCAGCAGGTCGAGGGAAGTCATTCTCCCCCTCTACTCTGCACTGGTGAGGCCACAACTGGAGTACTGTGTCCAGTTCTGGGCTCCCCAGTTCAAGAGGGACAGGTAACTGCTAGAAAAAGTCCAGCGAAGGGCAACAAAGATGATTCAAGGATTGGAGCATCTCCCTTATGAAGAAAGGCTGAGAGAGCTGGGACTCTTTAGTCTGGAGAAGAGAAGGCTGAGGGGAGACCTTATCAACGCCTACAAGTATCTCAAGGGAGGGTTGAAGGAGGAGGGAGCCAGACTCTTTTCAGTGGTTCCCAGTGAGAGGACGAGGGGCAACGGGCACAAGTTGGAACATAAGAGGTTCCACTCAAATATGAGGAGAAACTTCTTCACGGTGAGGGTGACAGAGCCCTGGGACAGGCTGCCCAGGGAGGGTGTGGAGTCCCCTTCCTTGGAGATTTTCAAGACCCGCCTGGATGCTCCTGAGTAACATGCTCTAGCTCTAGGCAATCCTGCTTCAGCAGGGGAGTTGGACTAGATGATCTCTATGGTCCCTTCCAACTCTAGAAATTCAGTGAAATTCAGTGAAATTCAGTTGAGAAGAGCAACCACAGACAAGCTCTGAAGAGGGTGGTACGAAGACCCCGTCTCTGCCCGACCATCTGGGTGATATTTATGCCCGTGGAGTGGGAGGCTGGAGCCTTGCTCCTTTTCCCAGGGCTGTGCCACGTGGAGGAAGCACCCGCAGCAGCTGAGAAGAGGCAGCCCATGGCATCCCTCCAACCAGACAGAGTTAATAGGGATAAAGTGCTCCGGGCTCTTAGCAGAACGGATGGGTAAACTGATGGGAGATAAGGAAAATGGATGTCAAGTGTCACGCGTCTTCTAATCCTTGAAGAAATCCCTGCTGGAAAAAGAAGGCTTTGTGTTTCCTCACCAATAAAAGCTGCTGAAGAAGCCATGAGAAACAGAGTTCATTCTGTCTCCAGACATTCCCTATCACGATTGGGAATTGGGTGGCTATTTTCCAGACAGTGTTTTAATTAAAGTTTCTTCCTTCTTAAGAGGATAAATACCTTTGTGTACAAGACCGTGTCTCCTGTTTGTCATGCTTGAGGTGCTTCATTCCTGAGAAAGCCCTCCTTAGGTTGTTGGGAAGTCTTGGAACTGAAGTGAACTGATGTGCAGGGGGTGCAGATGGGGCTGTAACACAGTGTCAGCAGGAGGGCAGGGGAAAGAATGAATAGTCTTTATTTATCAGAAGTTCTGAGCACCTGCAGCTTCCCCACACCTTCAGTGGGGATTTATGGGGTACATGTCACTTGTGAAGTGTCTGAACAGGGACTTAAGAAATGAGTTTTGGGGAACAGGTTTGGAAGCATTAGGTTTGTGTGGGGTTGTAACTTCTCAAGTCTTCGTGGTCAGACTTGACAATGACAACTGAAATACTAGCTTTCTTCATAGAGATAGTGCTGGACTGGAGGGCAACTTGTAGATCAAATAGGTGGTTTATATCGAATATTTGCAGATAAAAGAAAATCCAAGTCTTTCCACACAGAAAGAAAGAATATGTCTGATAATTTGTGTAATATTTGAGTATTCAAAATGCCTTTTTCAGGAGAAGCTGTGATTGCTGCTAGCTGACTCTTGTAGGAAACTTTCAGAAATAGCTTTCTCTAGTTCCACTTTTGCCCAGTAAGTGAAGGTGATAGTCACACGATAAGTACATGTGAGGATGCAGTTGCAAGCATGTACTTTACGGAACTGGTGCCATAGAGTACACTCCAGTTGTTTTCTTGACACGAAATAGCTTTCTCTAGTTCCACTTTTGCCCGGTAAGTGAAGGTGATAGTCGCACAATAAGTACATGTCAAGATGCAAGCATGTGCTTTATGGAACTGGTGCCATAGAGTAGACTCCAGTGGTTTTCTTGACATAGCAAAGCCCTGCTTATCTGCAGTAAGATCACCTTCCAAAAATAAAAAGAGGCTCTAACTTGTTATTCAGGTGCATTTGTGAGGAAACACCCAGCTGCCTGTGCAGCTTCTCTAACAAAAAAACAGCAACGATGCTTTTAAAGGGGGACAAGAAATCTTCCCTAACCCAGTCTCTGCTCTTGCCCAGTTTGAAGACCACGCTGTGCTGCAGCATCTCACATCCTCATTGTGTCTGTGAGAGAAGGTGGGAAATGGTTTCCTTGAGTTCCCTGCGACTGGGACCTGAGCAGGGAGAGAAGGGCAGAGTTGCAGTGTTGGGATCATGATGCTGCAGGAAGCAACTGCAGATGGGAAGGAAGGTGCCCCGTGTGATGCCACCTGCAGATGGGACATGAATACACATGTGTGCTGGTGGAAACATCCCTTTTTCTCTGTGCTTCTACCCTGGAGGACTGAAATGAATTTCACAGCTGGCTTTTATGGAAAGTTGTCACAGGTCTCCAAAACCCATATGTTTAGAGGTGCATTGCTATTCATTAGTGCTCTTGCTTCTGCTGCTCACAGGTCACAGAATCATAGCGTGGTTTGGGTTGGAAGGGACCTTAAAGTCCCCCCAGTGCCACCCCTTGACCTGGGCAGGGACACCTCCCACCACACCAGGTTGCTCCAAGCCCCCTCCAACCTGCCCTAGAACCCCTCCAGGGATGGGGCAGCCACAGCTTCTCTGGGCAACCTGGGCCAGGCTCTCGCCACCCTCACAGCAAACTTCTTCCTGAGATCTACCCTAATATCTATATAATATATATCTATATATGTTTCAAGGCAGCTGGAAATCTATTTTTGTTCTTTATTTACCCATGCTGATAAGAGCTCAGGGAATGCATTTATCTAAATTTGTGAAAGGAGATGGAATGGAGAAATGTCTGCTGGTAAAACATAGCACTTGGCAGCGTTGCGTTACAAACATTAATAGAGCTGTTTGCATAAGTGAGTTTACAAACCTATTTTTGAAAATCATTCACTCCCTGACTGTGATAGCGCCTTCAGAAGTGGTCTGGGGTTTTTTTTGTTTTTTCAACAGATGGTTAAATATTTGCTAATGCAGTTCAGTTTTATCGCGGCTCTTTCTGTGTTTATCTTTCCACTCCCCAGCAGCTAAGTGGGAGATAACGGGAATCCCATTCAGTTGTCGCAGTATCTGAAGAGCTGCACTTCCAAAGGAGAACTGGGTGGGCCACAATAAATGAAATTTAAGATGTATTTGCTGTTCTTGCAGAGTATCAGGCTAC
>NW_015090768.1:2709794-2756712 GCF_001431845.1 Calidris pugnax | reverse complement strand
TTTTTTTTTTTTTTTTTTTTTTTTTTTTGGTAGAATTTATTCATAAAAAACATTGTTTTCCAGCGTTCTGTTTAGGTGCAGTGGGAAACATATATTTAAGTATGTAAAGTATGAGCAATAATCCGGCTTTACCATCAAGAAAACAGGCCTGGTGGTGAATTTCAAAGGAAATCCTGCATTTTCATTGAATTATGTAATTTCATTTGCATACTCAAATCGACTCCAAATTCATATGGACGGAAAGGGAAGCACAAAAATGAGCCTTAAAACAATGAGAACCCCTCAGAAGCTGCTCAAGAGTCGTTTTTATACGCAGCTCCCTCATTTTCCCCCCTAAACTGAAACTGTACAAAAGAGGTTGATTTACACTGGAAATTCAGGCCGAACAAAATCCAATTGGAGCTCACTCGAGCCCTGTTTTGATGTAAGATTCAAAGCCGCTGCAAATTTATTTTATCTCCTCCACTTGCTGATCTCCTGCTTGTAAATCCTGTTGAAGGAGAATAAAAATGAGCGCAGCCCTGATGGGAATTTAATGTCTGAAGTTCAAAGCAGTTTTGCACATCAGAGCGGCCGTCAATCAACTGAACATCTTGCAAGCTGGGCAGGGAGCGCGTTTCTCCGTGGGGAAGAGATCAAAGTGGGAGTCGCGGCTCTGTTTGCTCCCTCGGGATGCCGCTTCGATCGGTTCTTTCATTAAAGTGAATCCAGAAGCAAGGGCTTTTTAGAGGGAAAAGGGGGGTGGGGGGAGCGGGCCCGTCTTGGAACTGAATTTCAGTTCCAATGCCTTTTCCTCTCCTTTAAGTAAGTACAAAACCTAATTACGTCTAAATCCAGATTTTGGCCTGGTTTTCTGCTAAGGATTTTGGAGGACTTCCTAAGTGTTGGCTGTGGTGGTACCACCTAGGACATCCGGGGCCAAATCTCAGCAGAGAACTCGACCAGCCGTCGCGGTTACTGGCCACCTCCTGGTCTTTTTGCTGGCAAAAGTGGGAGGCACTGGTAAAAATTAAGTCACAGAATCACAGAATCTTCTAGGTTGGAAGGGACCTTAAAGATCATCTTGTCCAACCGTCAACCTCACTGACAAAAATAGACACCCACACAACAAACAAGGAGCATCATCACTAAACCATACCTCCCAGCACTACATCACCCCGTCTTTTGAACACCTCCAGGGATGGTGCCTCAACCACCTCCCTGGGCAGCCCATTCCAATGGCTGATGACCCTTTCAGTGAAAAAATTTTTCCTAATATCCAGCCTGAACCTCCCCTGGTGTAACTTGAGGCCATTTCCTCTCGTGCTGTCACCTGTGACTTGGGAGCAGAGACCGACCCCCACCTCTCTACCCCCTCCTTTCAGGGAGTTGGAGAGAGCAATAAGGTCTCCCCTCAGCCTCCTCTTCTCCAGGCTGAACACCCCCAGCTCCCTCAGCCTCTCCTCATAAGACTTGTCAGTCGGCTTTGTGCAGAGAAGGGGCGGTGATGGATGCTTGTCTGCAATTCTGAAAATGTTAAAGTTTCTGGGTTTTTAACTTCTTCAAAAACAAGGGGTAGGAAGAGTTGTACAGTTTGAAACTGGTGTGGAAAACATGGAAGGTATAAATATGTCATAGGAAAAGTAAAACCAGTGATTGCAGCCAAGAATATAAGCATTTACTGTAAATGCCACATGGCAGGGTTTGAGGCTTTAGTTTTTAGTTGTTACTTTAATGGTAAATGTTGCCAAATAGGTTAATAACGTACTCTTAATTGAAACGACTTGGAGGGACTCAGAAGAAGCACATGGAAAATTCTCCAGTGCCATTAAAATGATTGCAATATATAAATTTGTCTGGTTTCTGGGCTTGGTTTTCTGAGTTGTACAGTTTGAAACTGGTGTGGAAAACGTGGAAGGTATAAATACATCGTAGGAAAAGTAAAACCAGTGATTGCAGCCAAGAATATAAGCATTTACTGTAAACGCCACATGGCAGGGTTGAGGCTTTAGTTTTTAGTTGTTACTTTAATGGTAAATGTTGCCAAATAGGTTAATAACGTACTCTTAATTGAAACGACTTGGAGGGACTCAGAAGAAGCACATGGAAAATTCTCCAGTGCCATTAAAATGATTGCAATATATAAATTTGTCTGGTTTCTGGGCTTGGTTTTCTGAGGCCATACATTTGCCATGGGAGCTGGTCTCTTCTCAAGGTCTTTGTATCATGGAACCAGTCATGCTTTACAAATACTTAATAACGTACTCTTAATTGAAACGACTTGGAGGGACTCAGAAGAAGCACATGGAAAATTCTCCAGTGCCATTAAAATGATTGCAAAATATAAGTTTGTCTGGTTTCTGGGCTTGGTTTTCTGAGGCCATACATTTGCCATGGGAGCTGGTCGCTTCTCAAGGTCTTTGTATCATGGAACCACTCATGCTTTAAAAATATCCTCCATTGCAAGGTGCAAAAAGTCAGTTTTAAGGCAAACTGCACCCGAGAAGAGAGATGAGGTAGGTACCCCACATAGTTCAGTCTGGAACGCTCCTTTTTTTTCTCAGATGACAGGTCTGTCTGGGGGCTGGTCTTTAATTTATAGAGTTTAAAGCAGTTGTTCTGCATATTTTATTTATATTGTTTTTCCATTACCTGCATTCTCTTTTTGCTCCTTGTCTGCTGTAGCAGGAGAAAGGAGGGGAGGGCTGAGCTGCAGTAAATTCTTGCTTTCCTTTTCCAGCTCTGCTGCAGATTATTTCAGCATCTATGTCTTCATTTTCCTGATGGGTAACATAAAACTTGCTTACTGAGAGAAGCTGAGGGAATTTCTTGATTTTTTTTTTTTTTTTTTTTTTTTTTTTTTGCATTAAAGTGCCTCAGCAGAGAAAGTGCAACGTAAAGGGGGTGTTTATAGCCAAAACACTGATCCCCTTGGCCTGTGGCACCGGGTTTGGGGCTGCAGGAGCACCCGTGGTGGGGCACTTGAGGGTGATAACTTTATTTTTGCCTTTCTAGAAGGCAGGATTCGTCTGCTTGAACCCCCCTGTTAAGGTCTATCGTGACTGAGGGACCTGAAGTTGAGTTTGGCAGCTTTGTGTGTTCTGAGAAGAGATGTAGCAACACACTCAACATTTTGAAGCAAGATCCATCCAGCTTCACCGCCAGGTCATTTAAAGGCAGTCGTAGTCTGAGAACCGCGTGTGAGGATGCTCTTGTCACTTTGAGTGAGTGCGAGGGGTGACTTTTGGCATAAAATAAAATGGAGAGGAAGATTCCAGATGATTTGGAATTAAACCCCAGCATTTACTGCCCGTGTTCTCAGCCATGAATAATGTTAGTTGCTAACAAGGTATCCTGTTGCCGTCGCTAATAGATTTTGATGGGAGCACTGGGACAATTAACTAACATCCTGAAAAATCATTATCTTTCCCTAAGAGTTTGTTCTTTAATATTCCTCAGAAATATTTCTTTAGCGTGGAGATGTTTTATTTGCAGTCTCTAGCTCTTCTCCGTCTGGTTTTGCCCAAAGATAAACATGGTTTTTGCAAAACCCATCCTTTATCAATTAATCTTAATCTGGAGAGTCTTTAGCCAACAAAAAAATCAACAACATTTTTGCTCGGTTGGTAGAAGCTGTGATTTTTTTGAAGTGGTTACATTTTAATGGGGATAGGAAAAGCCACAGCCTTGATCCAAGAATGATGTTCCTGTGAAATGTCAAGTCTTTTCCTCGATGGAGAGGACTTCGGGGAGTTCTCCGAGAGCAGGTCGCCAATAATTTCACCAAGCAGCTCCTGGCAGAGCGGATGAGCCCATGGCAGAGCTCCATGTTTTGGCTGCTTTTGGTGTCTGACACAGCATCCCTTCTTGATCTTACAGCCTCATCAGGAGGACAGGAGACCTTTCTGTCTCTCTGTCCATCCATTCCTCTCTGCTGTGAAGAGCGAGGACAATGCAGAAGGTCATCAAAACCTCTTTGCCTTACCTGAACTGGAATCAAAATACCAGCACCCGTGGAGTGCTGTTGATTATGCTGTTTTGGATAAAATACCAAAAAGCTCCAAACATCTGGTTCCAATAAGGAACCCACCATAATTTTTGTAGAGCAAGGAGTGCTTGCACCAGCTGCCTGGTCTTGTTCCTGCTGCAGACAGTGTTTTTCACCGAGTGGTATTGATCTGCTGAGCAGTCACCACAATTAAAGATGCTCCAGTGATGAGCAAATTCATAATTACGTGTGTGAGGTGGGGATGGATCAGGACGAGTGGAATTAAACGTTTGTGTATGGTAAGGCCACTGTGTCAAAAGACTGAGGGTTGTAAAATATTGGTAATGAGATAGATTTTTGGGTCAGACTGCTCTGGGACTCCCTGACACAAAAACTTGCACTCTCCATGTACATTAGCATTTATATGGTAGAAGGTTTGCAACTTAAAAATATATAAAATATATTTTTTTCCCCCAGTACTTATATATATTAATAATATTGACCAAAATTGATAGACCTATGTTTAAACTGTATTTATTCTACATAAATTTAAAGCGTGGGGGGGGCAGTGAATTATTTCCAAATATATATGACTCCTTTGTTTTGTTTTGTTTTTTTGTTTGTTTTTTTTTTATAAGTCTGAATTTGAGAAGGGATCAAAAAATGTTGGTGCCTCCATTAACTCTACTTGTTCCCTGGTAACCTCCTTTATCTCCTTTAGGAATAACACAGGTAGTGGTTATGGATATAGATTCAACTAATTTTAAGCCATGCACATTTAAGGAGACAATGTTGTCATTGATGTTTCTACGTGGTAGCAAAGATATTAAAATTAAGCAGTTAGTAATCAATAATGATCAGGTTTTGCATATTCAGAAATTCAGTTTGATTAGAGTTTCTTCAAGTAGAACCTCTAGTCTGATGGGCTCTAACTTTGTAAAATGAGACTTCTTGTGACTCTTCTGGAACCATAAAAGTTAATCTGGTGTTAAGACTGAAGAAACCAGTGTCTGAGGTTTTGTTATGCTTTGCATAAAAGGCTATTTTACTTATAATTCAGAAAAATCATTAAGGAGTTTAATAGTAAGTTCTCAGGAAGTGACTTCTCTGCTAGAAGGCCAAATTTCCAAACTTCTGAGAAGGCTGTGCTGTGCTCTTCACTCAGAAGTTCAATCTCTGCTTTAAGCAAAAAAACCCCAAAAAACAAAATAATAAAAATGAGCCCAGCCTGAATGGTTGTACTGGGATGGATCCTGAACAAAAAGACAAACTCGTGGCCTGTGAAGGCAATGGCAGAGCTGCTCGTGGTGAGTCCCACGTTCCTCCCGGGAGCATTTGCCTGGTTTTGTAATGCTAAAATTTCTGAAAGTGGATCCAGTCACGTACAGAGGTGGTGATCTTAAGCCTACTAATAAATACCTTCCTTTTTCTTACTTTTCACTTCTAAGTCAGAAAAGGTTTTCCTACACCCCAGGTTGTACTGGGATGGATCCTGAACAAAAAGGCAACCTCGTGGCCTGTGTAGGCAACGGCAGAGCTGCTCGTGGTGAGTCCCACGTTCCTCCCGGGAGCATTTGCCTGGTTTTGTAATGCTAAAATTTCTGAAAGTGGATCCAGTCACGTACAGAGGTGGTGATCTTAAGCCTACTAATATATACCTTCCTTTTTCTTACTTTTCACTTCTAAGTCAGAAGAGGTTTTCCTATGCCCTGTGGGTGAGGACCCCATCAACCGATGGAGTTTATGGGGTCCTCCACTGGTGGAGGCTCTCGGTGAATCCTGCATCTGCCCGGCTTGGGGCTGCCACAGCTACCTCCTGTGGAATGGTATTATTTGGAATCGGGCTGAAGGAAAATATATTGGATTAGGAGAGTCTTAGTTTGCTTAAAAAGACTGGCTTCCTGTGGTCATAACTTGAAATTTCCTTGTGGTAACCGATTCCATCTGTCTGCGGGTTTTGTTTCTGCTAATTGTTGTTTTAAGGGGATGATTTAGAAGTGCATTGTTTTATTGTCTGTTTGCATCTACAAACCCCAGCCCTTACAGACAGCGCTCTGTAAGGAAAGAACCAGAAAATCAGTGCCTTTCCATTCTTACTGGGCTCCATGTTTGTTGAAGTAATTACAATTTACTGGATTTCAAGTTCGTAACTGAACTCTTCAGCCAGGAGAACGGTGCTTGTTTATCAGGCAACGTTTTGGGCCTCTGCCGTGTGATAGTGTATATATAGTGTGTTGGTGTCTATACATACAGAAAATCAGTGCCTTTCCATTCTTACTGGTCTCCATGTTTGTCGAAGTAGTTACAATTTACTGGATTTCAAGTTCTTAACTGAACTCTTCAGCCAGGAGAATGGTGCTTGTTTATCATGCAACGTTCTGGGCCTCTGCCGTGTGATAGTGTATATATAGTGTGTTGGTGTCTATACATATATGTATGTGTGTGTGGTGAAAAAATGTATTAATTTAAGCAATTCTGTGCATTTGACAATAAGCAAATAAATAAAGAACAAACATAGGGTGCACTGAGCTCAGTGGAGCATGGAAAGCTCCCCAGTTCAAGGAGAGGGCACTGTTGGAGAGGGTACAGCAAAGGGCTACGAAGATAATGAGGGGACTAGAACATGGAGCTCAGTGGAGCATGGAAAGCTCCCCAGTACAAGGAGAGGGTACTGATGGAGAGAGAAAGGCTGAGGGACTTGGGTCTTCTTAGTCTGGAGAAGAGAAGGCTGAGGGAGGATCTGATCAACACCTATAAATACTTCAAGGGTGGGTGTCAGGAGGATGGGGCAAGTCTTTTTTCAGTGGTGCCCGGTGACAGGGCAAGAGGCAATGGGCACAAACTTGAACATAAGAAGTTCCATCTAAACATGAGGAGGAACTTCTTTTCTGTGAGGGTGGCAGAGCCCTGGAAGAGGCTGCCCAGAGAGGTGGTGGAGTCTCCTTCTCTGGAGACATTCAAACCCCACCTGGACACGTTCCTGTGGGACCTCCTCTGGGTGGACCTGCTCTGGCAGGGGGTTGGAGGAGATGATCTCCAGAGGTCCCTTCCAACCCTATATCTTTCTGGGATTAGAATGGCACTGGGATGGAGGTGCATAGATCTAAGCCAGTGATTGAAGTGCTGTTAATAATAGTTAAATTGGTTGATATCTTTTGATGTAGCTTTTTTGGGGTGTTATTTCCTGGTTTAGTCTGGACAGTATCGAGCAAACCCCTGCTCTGCCCAGTTTCTCTCCAAAACTTGCTTCCTATCAGCTTCCATGCCAGAGAGGCAGGTCAAGGCTCTGCATCCACAAGGGGATGATACACAGCCCTCGCTTGTGGTTTATTGTCATTTCTTTGGAACAGGTTGACGGTACAAAAATTCTTTGATAGGAAGTAAATAGCTTTTTGAAGTACTAGAAAAATCACACCGTAAGTCAAATGTCATCAAAATGTTCAAGGTCATAAAAATGTTAAGAAATAAGATTTGCCTGTGTAAATGATACAGAACTCCATCGAAGTCCTTGAAAGCTTCAGAACGGTTTCCAGTTATTTATAAACTCCTTTTTATTCAAATTTTCTTAAGGCATTGGTTTAATTATATTTTATTGTCATTAGATCTATGCACTAGAACACTTTTTACATTAGAGTTATGAATGTATTTGAATTATTTAACCTAACCAAAATGTCACAGAACCTCAAGTTGCTTCCACTGTTTGAATGCAAATTTGGGTACAGCAAAGAGGTTTTCCATTGCTCTGTTGTAAAGACACAAAAAGGAAATCCTCTTCAAGCAAGATGCTTGGAATAAACCTTTTCAAAGTGAAAGATGAAATAATAGTCCTGGGGAAAGAGTCTTGAGCAAGAAAAAGTTTGACAACAGGAGGAAACACTTCTGATGGGACGTCTGGATGCACATTTCCCAAGCTGGAGCACTCTTATAATCCCATCTTTCAAGGAATATTGTGAAGGAGAATGCCACATATCGTTGTAGAGAGCAGACACAACCAGCCATGATGACTGTTTTCCCCCTAGTTTTGCATTTCACAATTTTTCTTAAGATATGTATAATGTTGGAGTTTCCGAAATAATTATTGAAATTGCAAAAAGATGCATTTCTGTTGTAAATACTGTTTAATAGGTTTAATAAGTGGTGGTAGATTCCTGATCCTGCTGTTGTCATTTCAGATTTGATGGAAATTTTAACACCAACGTTTCTAGAACTATCAGCTGCGACAGACTGTCTACCACTGTTAACAGCAGAGCCTTCAATCCTGGACGGGACTTAAATTCTGGTAAGTAGTATAGTTTGGGGTATTTTCCTTCTGTTGTAGGGCTGGTTTTTTTCCCATTAGACTTTAACATTTCCTTGGCATAGAGAATTAGCATTGATTGCCATAGCAACAAGCTTTTATTTCTCCTTGGAACTGTCACACTGCTCTTAATTTGAGATTTCATGATTGAAAGATGATACCTAAAGTAATGCCTTTAGTCTCAGTACTTTATAAAAATGTCATGAAGATTTTATTCCAGCCTACCATGGATAATTTTGTTGTGGTTTATGCACTTTTTATTTGTTTTTATTGCTTTTTTCCAAGGCATTTTCCTTCCTAGGCCTGTCTGCTTTGGCATAAGTAGTGTCAGCTGCTGAAGGGGCCACGCAAAGAAGTTTCTCTGATCTTCTCGGCTGAGTTCAGCTCATGTGAGGCTGCCTTTGCAGCAATATGCAAAAGCTACGAAATAGAAGGACATCCTAAAATATTTCCTTTCTTTGTCTTGTCAGGGCATTTCCATCTTGACAGTCAGTGCGTTGGCCTGACACGCTTAAAGAGCTAGAAATATGCTTAGAACCAAAATACATACGGCTTATCCTTGAAAAATTCAGCTTTTGGTCCTCCAGTGCAGTAAGGTTTTCTTTTTTTTTTTTTTTTTTTTTTGCATCCTGGTGGATTTGAAATAATACATAGATTTCAGGTTTTTTAATCATAGTTTTTTCTGGCTGTTCCATCTTGGCTTTCAACTTTTTGTGATGCTCTAAATTAGAGAACACTGTAGGCATTGAATTTCATTTAACATAAGGTTTTTGGGTTTGGGTTTGGGTTTTTTTGACAAATGATGCAGACTTGAGATAATGTGAGGGTTTAATTTGAATTCTCGAGCGTCTTTTGGAGTAAAATACTGATTTATTTTTTTTAACTTGACTGATGAAGTGGCAGACCCAGCATCCCACCTTCACCGTGCACCGAGCGTTTGTGTGTCTTTCAACAAACAGGATGAAAGAACCCCAAATTTCTGTGTAGCCTCTCTTATGTGTCCCTTCGTAGAGCTTGGCATTGTTTCTGGTTAATTGCTATCTTAATGAAATCTAAAAAGAAAAAAATAAAAGCCAAAAGCAAAATGAGCAGTCCCCATAGGTTCCTTTCCATCCCATCCATTATATACCACATCTTGACTGCAGGTGCTGGCCAGACAAGCTAATTTCCTGACATGTGTCTCATCACCATAATTTGTGTAGCATTTTCCATCCTAAAGACAGGCAGTCTTTGTTCACTTACTATGCTTCGCTGGGCTTTGTTTTGCTCATGAGCTATCTCTTTATTTAAAAAAAAATCCCACAATCCCAAACAAGAAACTTACTAAAATAATTTTGAAAATCGCATGCAATTCTTGATTAATCAAAATAATTCTTGAAAGTAAGTTTTCTCTCACTGATATAAAAGCAAAGCATTAAATTAATCACTTAGAATGCATGTATAAAAAAAGTATTAAAGAAGTATTCCTCCTCCTTGAGTGATGGAAGACAAATAAGCTATATTTCCCCTTAAACATTTTTAAATGCCTGGTTTGAATTCTCACAGAAACAAAACGAGTGTGTGTTGAAGCTTCTTGCTGCCCTGTCTGGGCAGTAGGACTGGAGTGTCTCCTCTCCCCTTGCCTCTGGCTTGAAAGCTCCCTGATGAAAGGAGCAGCTTCAAAAAGTGGCATTGGCAGAAAAGGGCAGCAGAAGAGAAGAGGGAATTGGAGCGATCGTAAGGAGGGGGAAGTGCTTCAGGATTTATTGACAGCAGACCCTCCTCAGGCCTCCCTGTCAGCAGCTCTCAGAAACACAGCCTTTGGGGGGAGGCTCTTTTATTAGTGAGAAAACGCCTCTAGGAGAGAAATGGAGAGAGTGGATTGATGCAGAAAAATGAGATGGAAAGAGGTTTATCTGAGAAACAAAAGTTGGTAGTGGGTACACACCTAGTGAAATAAGGAATTAAGCTACAAGGAATACCCTTAGTCCTGGACACATTGTTTGGTAGTGGGTACACACCTAGTGAAATAAGAAATTAAGCTACTAGGAATACCCTTAGTGCTGGCAAAGGTGTTTGAAAGTCTGTGAGGTGACAGTCCCCACCTTCCCTTCCCTGGTCCTCAGCTGGGAACATCAAAATGACATGAGCTCCACCACCCCGGCCATGGAACGGGACACTGGTGTGGCTTCAGGGAAGGGTTGCTGCTGGGATGGTTGAGCAGAATAAGAGCTGGACATGGCCCACATCCAGAGCAGCATCCCTGGATCACCACAGAATCACTTGGGGTTTGGAATGAACTGGACGTGGGAAGGCTCAGGGGAGGGAGGCTGGGAGTTTGTTTTGGAGTGGAGGGTATTGTGGTGGTGGTATCTCTAGTGCTTGCTTATGTGGTCATGGGCCATGACCTGTTGTGCCAAAAAAGCAGTCTCTGCCCAAAGGAATCCATGTCTAAGACAATGGTTGGGTTGAGACAGACCGGGGATATAAACAGATTGGGGATATAAACAGACCAGGGAGCAGTTTTGGTCAGAAGGATGGAGTGCTGTCAGCACACCAGCATCCTTACAGCTGTGGAGATGGCTGTCAGGTTATAAATGGTTCTTAAAAGTACTTACTTAGTGTCATCTGTCTCTTGAAACTCTTAATTTTTTCATATTTCTGCAGTGACCTAGTTCTGTGAAACCACTTACGTTTAGGACAGAGCACCTGGTCTGCAGAGGAGCTGTTTCTCAGTAAATCTACGTGTGTGTATTCATTACTCTAAACTAAAACCACCTTTGAAAGAGGATAAAGATCAAACAGAAAAGAAGTTCCTCTAATCTCATATTTTTCTTACTTCTCTTGTAAGTGTCCTCATGTAGTGCTAGTGAGGAACCGCTGTCACGCTTTGGATTCAGACTCTACCTCAGCCTGAATTACTTCTCTGCGCTAAAAAACTTGAGAGTTATTAGTACATCTGGCTATTTTGACACTGTTTTTTCTCTCCTCCTTTGCTTTGCTCATTTAAACTTTCAGGGAAGATGGGAAGCTTCCCCAAAATTGCATTATACAGGCTTTCCCACTGGATGCGGCACATTGAGGGGGTCCCCAAGCGCACCAGCCTCCTGAGAAAGGCTTTGGAAGCTCAACAGCAGGACCTCCCCTACTCTTCTCTAGTTTGCCCACAGTTTCTAAAACCAGCCTGGCCTGTCCATCAGCCAGGTCCTCTTCCCAAATGGGTCGATCATTTCATTCTTAAGATAAAAAAAAAAACAAACATATCCCATGAGTATCTCTCTTTTCCCGCATGAGTTTTGCAGTTTAAGTAATCCAGCCTATAAAAAGCTCTCAGCAAAACATAAATTTAAACTCTGCTGTGTTTGCCCTCGAATCTCAACTCTTCCAATGTTACTCTTGGCCTGCTCTGTGCCCAGCATAAGGCAGCGGGATCCAAGTGGTGAGGTGGGAGGTGTTGGAAGGGATTGGAATTTGCGCCGCAGACTCCGGGCGAGCCGCAGGAGCAGAGACTGGGAGAGCCCTGGGCACAGACAGCAGCCTCAGCTTCTGCTCCCAACAACGGGCTGAGAAGGGTAATGGAGCTCAAGGAACTTTCAAAAATAAAGAACGCACTTTTTTTGCAGTTTTCTATTAAATTTTTATAATATAAGGAGAAAAAAACCTGCATTAATCTTGGGAAAAATAGGAAGAAAAAAGATACACTTCTCTCTTCTCAACCCTTAACAATAATGATTTGCCCTTTTTTTTTTTTCTTGATACTAGATGACTTCTTTTTTTTAATGTCTTGAAAAGGTTTTGTTTTATCTTGGCTGGAGTTTTCCATTTGGATTGCTTTTGGCCATTACTACAAAATAGATAAGGAGAGAGGCTTTATTCTTCAGATGGAATCACAGGCTTTGGTTAGTTAGATTAAGAGATCTGTCTTGGCTAGTATGAATAGTCCTTTATTTATTAGACAACAAAATCTTACCCAGAGCCCAGTGCATTATGTTATCAAGATTCTGGGGTGTTTTTTTTTTTCTTTTTTAATAAGCAAGGAACCAGTAAATCTCTCTTCTCATCCTTCAAAGTGCCGAAATGCCTGTTTGGAGCCAGGCAGCTTTAGCAAAGTGCTGCTCCCCGGCAACGTGCAGAGATGGTGCCAAGTTGCACAATACATTTTGTCTGTGCCTTACTCAAGGTGTTGATGATTTAAAATGTGGAGTAACTTGGTCACCTTCCTTACATTGCTTATGCTTTGATAGCTCAGGTGAGTTTAAATAGTCGGGAAGTATTTGAGCAGATGAGTTAATACCCCCCCTTCCAAATCATTTTAATCAAGGAAGTTGGGCTCATTCCTTAAAATGAAAGGTTTTTCTTACTTCTTTGCCCTTCAGAGTCAAAAGAGCTCCCAAGGATTGAGCTGGGCTCCCTCCTGGCTCGTGCCATCAGCAGAATTTTAATTGGGTTCGAGCTGCGGGGCCTTTTATTTCTGGTGAAAACGCCCGGCTCAGAATACAGTTTGACTCAAAAAATCCTGGATCAGATTTGCAGGTCTGGAGAGTTAGAGAATGTCTTCACTTGTGAAATAAACACGTTTACTTTCTGCTGGTGTTTGTGGGGAGCACTGAAGTATCTTCACGATGATGATTTTTAACGGAGGTGCTTGTCCAAGAAGAACTGCAGTCCGGGTGTTGCACAGAAAATTAAACTTTCCTTTTTTTGCGGAGTGAGAACCGTGATGTCTGCAGCTCAATAAATGTCATGCTAAAGAGGAGGACTGAAAGAAACTCTCTTATAATGAGCAATTATGTTCAGTAGTTCCTTTTTTTTTTTTCACTGACTGTTTGTGCTGTTCTTTGAAGATTAATTAGTTAATGATTTGGCTACGCTTTGAAGATGTAAAGTGGTATCTAGAAGTGCTAAGTGTTATCATATCACATTCCCTTTGAAGTTTTATAAACTCTATCACATAAGGCTTTCTTTCTAAAAGTCCTTTTTGCCTTGTGAGATATTTATAATTGGAGAGAACGATCATTTCAAATACTCTCCTGTTAATACTTTCCGACTTTGTCTGCAGCAGAATTTGGGGTCAGCATCGTGAGTGGAGGGGACAGAGGTTTCGGTGTGACTTGGCAATGCCACTCCCAGGTGGCCATTCATACCCCCAGTTTGTGTCTGGAATTAAGGCATTCCACTAAGATTTCTGCCTTTAGAAGATTTGGACTCTTGGCTTCCTCTCCCAAGTAGCGTGGTTGGCAAGGCTGGGTGTTTGTTTAGTGGTGATGCTCGTTTTAGAAGAGAGAAATCATGACGTACTCAGTAATACAAAATACTTAATAATTTATATAAGAACAGTGAGATGGTTGCCTTCTTATCCGTGCAAAAATCACTTTACCAGGAAAATGAAAAAAATAAATTACTTTTTGACTGCAGGGCGTTCTTGCAGGTTTAGTGGATGGAAAAGAAAAGTGTATTTAAAAAGAAAAAGTATCTCTTTTTCAGCCAGGGCTTATCTGCTGGGAGATTGTCCACTGTGGTCATAGGAAAAAGAAAAAAGGGGGAAAAAAAGCAAAGTTATGATAAAATTGGTAGTCTCAGGGGAGGGTATTACTGAAGTAATGTAGTAGCTGAAGAAAAACATGAGCAGAACTTTGTGAAGAGGAGGAGCAGCAGAGAGAGGCACGAGGCTGTAAGGAGTTAGTTTGAGGTTCAAACCCAATTCTTTTATGGGGAAAACTAACACTTTTAGATCTAGATATTCTCGTGGAGAAATAAATACAAATCGTGGCCTTGTGGGAATGAGAAGTTTATCTTTAATATCGCAATGATTTTTTAAAAAAACACTCCTTTTAATTATAACCTCATTTATTTTAATGCTGTTGGTGAAATTAAATTGGGCAAGTTGTTTCATCCAGGCTTTAAATGAGTGCTGAAATACTTGATTTAAAAACACACATTTTTCAAGTTCTGTAACCCATAACAACAACTTAAATACCAAAAATACAACCTCTTTATACAAAGCAAACCAGCCTCCATTCTAAACCCCAAGAACTATTAAATCCTGATGGCTAGACATAAAAAGAAGGATTTAGATGGTCGATACTCTTCTCCCTCCTGCCTGTGAGGCAGCACAATCACCTGAATCAGCAGCTCAGCCATAGGGATGCTGTGCCTGGACTTTGGGGGCCTTATTTATGTCAAAGTGTAATTACATTAGCTAAGCTTTTTGTAAAGGTTTATCAAATACTGCCCTGGATTCCCACAGCCGTGGCTGTGCAACGTGCTCCCAGGCAGGAGAACTTCTGGGGGCTGTGAGCACTGGGTGCTGCACCTTCTCTGGAGGGTTGGGTCTGCCAGACCCTCCATGAGTTAAAAAATAAATCTGGGGTTTCCCAGATAAGATTTCAGAGAGGAAAAGAGGTTGGGTGCTTCAGTGGGGGATGAGGAGAGGAATTTCTGGTAGGCCTGGTTAAAAAAGCTAGAAATTCTGTCTGTGTTAAGTTTATTTTGTTTTTAATTAAAACTGACTTTTGCCTAAAGTTTTCCATAGTGCCTAATTTTGGCAATATTAAAATTTCACATTGCTTGGTGTCCCTGCTACACAGAAACCATTGTCCCTGACCAAAGAAACCTGCTCTTTATACAAATCAGAAACAGTGCTGCTAAACTGGTATCCTATCAGGTGTAAAACCAATGCAAGGACTTAAGAGAAATTTAGGGGGAGCTTCAGTGAAACAAACAATATTTGCAAATTTGTGTGACTTTTGGTTGCAAGATCATGGGTGGTTTCTTTAAAAGTTTGAAAATTCCTGAGAAAAAAAAAGATTCCTGCTTCCATGAGCATCACCAGGTTGGAGGTGATGCACTGGGGAGAGGGAGAGAAGAGCTTTGGCGTCCTTGTTGGGGGTGAATTGGTATTTTTTGGAGGAGGAGAAAGCGAGAGGTGTGAGCAGAGTGTAGTTCTGGCCCCTGACTCAGTCATTAACCCACGGGGAAGCCCCTCATCAACCATTTCATGTCTTGCTCTTGTTTCTTCCTCTCTCCTCCTCCTCATCTCACCCATTGAGACACCAAATTCTTCAAATCCACAGTCGTGCAAAGCTGCATCTTTGCACAGAATCCAGAGTGGTGCAACCAGCATTCCCACCGGCACTTTTAGACACTGTGGAAATATAAAAAAAAAAAACAAACCAGTGGCAAAAGGCAGAGGGGGAGAAATAAAGCCCCAAGATTGTGGTTTTTACAAGGTAATTATGCTGAGCTGAATGTGGAGAGAACATCGTGGCGCAGCCAGTCTGGGAAACTCTAGAAAGTGCTAAACTGATGAGGATGTTGAACTCCAACTGTGCCTGGACGTGGGTATTTTGGTGTAGGATGGCTGCCTGGGGGCTGAGATGTTGTCTTGCAGTCATTTCCAACCCAAATGTTGGCATATATCAAATACTTCGATAACGACCGAGATTTGGGAGATGAAACTATTTTCAGTGTCAATGGGAAGGGAAATGCCTCAGCTGAAGGTGAAGGACTCTAAATCAGAGCTCGTTCTGGCAGGTTTTGTAATCAAAGAACATGAAAGGAGCAATAGCAAGAAAATACTATATATATATTTTTATATATATGTAGTCAGTTTCGTTACTATTGCTAAGCTGTAGCTTTTGAGTTGTTAGTGTTAAGTAGCACTTCCTTAAAGATTATTTTAATAGGAAAGCAAGTATATTTTAAACAGAATGAGTGTGGTCTATAAACTGCAGGAGGGTTTGGGATCTGTGCCCTGTGGTTATAATCTGACCTCGGTTCCTGCTTGACTACACGGCTTGGGAACATAAACTGCAGGAGGGTTTGGGATCTGTGCCCTGTGGTTATATTCTGACCTCAGTTCCTGCTTGACTACATGGCTTGGGAACATAATGGCATTTACCTTCTTTGTTCTTCACTTTTTGGCCGTGCCATGAGCTACTAATAATTACCTGCCAGAGAGGAGCTTCTGAGTGACTTGGAGGACAGTTGCTCTGCAGCTGCTGAGGACTGTTATTATCATTCTGCCTGAATTTTACGAGCTCGAAAATGGGAACTTGAGGGAGATGCTACTGGTGGGGATGGGTGGAACCAGCGTGGAGCCACCACCCACCACGTAGTGCTCGGGGAATGTGACCACTGCATAACCCTTTGAGGGAAAGGGCTGTGTTTTCCCCAAAAAGCTGCTATTTCTCCTAACAAGCAGCACTTGAGGGGCCCATGGCCTTGCTAATTATGGCACAGGGATAATGAGGAACTTGGAGAAATTCTTGAATCCCAAGAGTGGGAGCTGTACCTATATACCCTTACACAAACGTGACAACACGATGGACGAAGAAGAAAGAGTCTCCCTTTTTTTTTTTAACCTTTTAAACTATTTCTATACAGTGATTTTTTTCCTCGCCCCACATTTGTGTGTAAAACTATTTTTACTAAATGTTCATGTAGACATTTTTAAACAGATGTCAGAATAGGCAACGTGAACAGATTGGGTTTCAGGGCTGTAAGCAGCAAACTTACTTAATATTTTGGTGTAAAGAAGACACAATTTTTTTAACATTAGGGTTTTTAATTTATGAAAACTCCATGTGGACAATGTGTTGATCACTACATGTAAATGGATGTATGCATATTATGTACAATTGCCTTAATCTCTTCCTTCCTTGCTCCTGTCTTGGCATCTTGGGCCCCAGTTATACTTCAGAGATTCAGGAATTGTCATCACCTATTAAACAAAATCTGTCGAGTCCAGTGTTAAGTTTCCAAAAGCCTTGAATTGTTTGCAAATCAGACGTGAAGCTCTATCAGTCCTCAAATAGAGCAACTTATAATTGGTGTTGGGACCCAGGTTACTCTTCTCCAAGGACATATGAGAGAGGCCTTGAATAAACAAACCTCCCAAATTTGACCTCCCTTTGTAACTCAACTCTATTTCTTGGTTTTTCTCTCCAACCTGCAGTTCTTGCTGATAATCTGAAGTCTAACCCAGGAATTAAATGGCAGTATTTCAGCTCAGAAGAAGGCATTTTCACCGTTTTCCCAGCCCACAAGTTCCGGTGCAAAGGCAGCTACGAGCACCGCAGCAGGTAGGACGTGTCTCCTCACCATCCAGTGGGCAAAGCTCTAAAATTGGATTCCTCCAGCACTGGTTTCATTTCAGCATTACACTTTGCCAAGGCGACAATGTTCACGAGTAACTTTTAATGGGGCCCCTTGGGTTTTCTTAGGTTTGTTTCTTAAAGCACCAGTTTTCACATTTAGGAAACTTTTGAAGTAAAAGGAAATTACATACAGGTTCCTCACCTCTCTCCAATCAAATAAGATGTAAAGAAGCAGTAACTTGTAAATTGTAGGTCAGGTCATAGGCAAAATTTGACTCGATTGGATTCCTCCAGCACTGGTTTCATTTCAGCATTACACTTTGCCAATGTTCATGAGTAACTTTTAATGGGGCCCCTTGGGTTTTCTTAGGTTTGTTTCTTAAAGCACCAGTTTTCACATTTAGGAAACTTCTGAAGTAAAGGAAATTACATACAGGTTCCTGACCTCTCTCCAATCAAATAACATGTAAAGAAGCAGTAACTTGTAAATTATAGGTCAGGCCATAGGCAAAATTTGACTTTCTAAATCTGTTCCCCTCCAGCTTGAAGCCATTGAAATAGTGAATGTGTATTCTACTGATTTGGCAGGGGAATTGCTCTGGGGAGGGGGGTGGAAGATGTATTTGACTCATACTTCACCCCCATTAATGAAATAGTGAATGTGAATTCTATTGATTTCGCAGGTGAATCGCTCTGGGGAGGGGGGTGGAAGGATGGGAGACTGGAAAGGGCATAGGTAGGAGCATCTTTCCAGTCTCCATCCAAGGTTCTTCTGTGGATAGCAGTGGAAACTCTTACTTTCTACCAAGAAAACTGCAGAAAAAAGGATAAAATGGTGATGTGGGATTTTTGCTGAGGGGAATATTCCTGTTCTGGAGGCATGAAGCAGAGCAGTGGCAGTGCAATACTTTTCCCCCTGGCTTTTGCTGTCAATATTATGGGACTCGTGAAGAAGGGGAGAGAGAAGAGCAAGAAAAGGAGAGGAAAGGAAAAAAATCTACTTTGTTGAGATAAAGACAGTTTAATTGAACAATATTGGAAAAGGAAAATGACAAAAATAATATTAATATTGATGACAGGAGTCACTCTCGCTGCCTGGTGAATTGGCAGTATCCTGAGTGTGAGGTGATACCCACCCCACAGCTAATCCCATTTAGGTACTGGGCATGACCTCTCTGGTACAGAATATTCCATTGGCCATTCCATTGTTCTGAATAGGCTTCTTCTCAGCTTCTGTGGGGAAAAAAGTCCTTGGCAACACCTAAAACAATACGTATTATTGACATTCCTTTCATACCAAATCTGAAACACAACCACCAGTAGAAAGAAAATGAACTCTGTCCCAGCTGAAACCAGGGCAGTAACCCAGTGCAGAGACTAAAAAGTGTTTTGGTTCCCTGTCCCTGTTGGGCAATCAAATGTTTACAGATGTTATCTTCTGTGTGTCATCAAAGCTTGAAGTGTCTGGGCTTGATGAAGTTCTCTGCGGTCTTGGAAAGGTGGGGTCTGAAGACGTGGGAGCCGGGGGTACCCCAGTTCTTGATCAGAATTTTGACACTAAAACCATTGGTGATTTCATCCAAATCGCTACGTCTTGCTCGCGGTTTCTCCACGGCTAAATAAGGGATGTCTTTTTGCTACTATTTACTTCAGAGGGTAGTCTGGATGGATTAATTAGTTAATACTTAAGTGCTTTGAAGATCAAAGACCCTATTTAAGTTCTAGGTATTAATACCAGTGTAGAGCTGCAGGCTGTTTTACAATTAAGACCTGATTTGTGCCAGTTGTTTATTGCAGTGCCTTGTCTAAAATCTTCTGCATTTCCTTTACTCTTAATAAGATTTCTCTGGCTGCCTTTGATATCATGAAATTTACATCATAAACCTCTCACTTGACTCTAACTAGTTTTGGGTCTGGACTAAAGAGGGAAGAGAGTCCTGTCCTTTTTTTTTTTTTAATTCTTCCTCCTTGCTGAAGATTTCCCTAATTTGTTCCAGGTTGAAACCTTGGCGCGAGAGCTTGGGAGATCTTTCTCATGTCTCTCACAATATTGAACTGGATCTGAGCACGGCTTTTTTTGATGTTAGCACAAACAGACACAATGGCAGCACCGAGGGCCTTCACCAGAGTTAGCTCAGATTGACCATGGGGTTTAAAACTGCACAGACCCAACGGGGGTGTTGGTAGACAGCAGGCTTAACATGAGCCAGCAGTGTGCCCAGGTGGCCAAGAAGGCCAATGGCATCCTGGCTCGTATCAAGAATAGCGTGGCCAGCAGGAGTAGGGAAGTCATCGTGCCTCTGTACTGGGCACTGGTGAGGCCTCACCTCGAGTACTGTGTTCAGTTTTGAGCCCCTCACTACAGGAAGGACATTGAGCTGCTGGAGCGTGTCCAGAGGAGAGCCACCAAGCTGGTGAGGGGCCTGGAGAACAAGTCCTATGAGGAGAGGCTGAGGGAACTGGGCATGTTTAGTTTGGAGAAGAGGAGGCTGAGGGGAGACCTCATTGCCCTCTACAACTACCTGAAAGGAGGGTGTAGAGAGGCAGGTGTTGGCCTCTTCTCCCAAAGGACGAACGACAAGACCAGAGGAAATGGTCTGAAGTTGCAGCAAGGGAGATTTAGATTAGATATTAGAAAGAATTACTTCACTGAGAGAGTGGTCAGGCACTGGAACAGCCTGCCCAGGGAGGTGGTGGAGTCACCATCCCTGGAGGGATTTAAGAAACGTATAGACATGGCTCTTCAGGGCATGCTCTAGTGCCCAAGGTTATTGGTTTATGGTGAGGTGTTGAGTGTGGGGTTTAGTTGGTGGGTGCAGTGTTTTTGGTGGGTGTTTGGTGTGGTGTGTTTTGTATTTGTTTGGTTTTTTTTTGTTTTTTGGTTTTTTTTTTTTGTTTGTTTGTTTGTTTTTTTGTTGTTGTTTTTTGTTTTTTTTTGTGGTTGGACTCGATGATCTCAGAGGTCCCTTCCAACCACTAAGATTCTGTGATTCTGTGGGTTGTGGAGCACGACCCCTGTGAAAATGCATCCCTGAGCCCCAGGAGAAAACCCTTTCTTGGCCAGAAGCCTCCCCGTGTTACAATAAACCCAACACCTTATGCTAATGCAACTCCACGCAGTTGCACAGGTTTTTACTTGTCACGTAAGCGGCAAATGCCCGCTATTGCCTGCACTCATGTGTGAGTGAGGTTCCCAGCACCCAGCATTCCTCATCAGGCATTTCTTGGTTGTCAAACACTTAATCCAGAACTTGATGTGAGCTGCTGCAGTCATCCCAAACACTGCTGCTCTGAAAGTGGTTGCTGTGACAGAGGGAGAAGGATCCAACACCTGATTTTGGTTAAAAAAATTGAAAAAAGAGGGAAAGCGAGGACCTTTTCTATGTGTTCAGATTCTCTGCTTATCTTTCCTAGTCAAAGTTTCCCTTGCCCAGAGAAGCTGTGGCTGCCCCATCCCTGGAGGGGTTCAAGGCCAGATTGGAGGGGGCTTGGAGCAACCTGGTGTAGTGGGAGGTGTCCCTGCCCAGGGCCGGGGGTTGGAACTGGGTCATCTTTAAGGTCCCTTCCCACCCAAACCATTCTGTGGTTCTATAAAGGCAGAAATTCATAGGATCATAGAATGGTTTGGGTTGGAAGAGACTCAAAGATCATCGAGTTCCAACCCCCCTGCCCTGGGCAGGGACACCTCCCACTAGAGCAGGTTGCTCAAGGCCCCATCCAGCCTGGCCTTGAACACTTCCAGGGATGGGGCAGCCACAGCTTCTCTGGGCAACCTGTTCCAGTGTCTCACCACCCTCAGAGTAAAAAATTTCTTCCTGAGATCTAATCAGAATCTTTTTTCTTCCAATTTAAAACCGTTTCCCCTTGTCCTATCATTACCCTTCCTGGCAAAGAGTCCCTCCCCAGCTCTTCTATAGGCACCCTTCAGATATTGAAAGGCCGCTATAAGGTCTCCCTGTTATAATTCCTTGTTTCTTGATGGGATGTTTTTGTTTTGAATTCTCAACAATTTTCACTCGTAAACGAGATGATGGAGACAGTGGTTTGGGTTTTGTTCTCCTTCAGGCCTGTCTACGTTTCAACTGTCCGACCTCAGTCCAAGCATATCGTTGTCATTGTGGACCACGGGGCTTCGGTCACGGAGACGCAGCTTCAGATTGCCAAAGATGCTGCTCAGGTTATTCTGAGCTCTATCGATGAACACGACAAGGTAAGATTTCTCCACTCCATGAGCATATTTTCATTGGTTTTAACCATGCTTGGTGTTTTCCATTTTCATCCAAAGTGGTGTTTTTAACTTGTGGTCTATGGACTCCCGGGGATCCGTGGTCTACCTCTAATGGGTGGTGAAGACTTGAACCCGCTTTTGGAAGCCTGTGTTACTGCAGGGGAAACATCTGGGGATCCGCAGGCTGAAAAAAAGAAAAAAAGTGAAAACCACTGATCTAAGGCAAAATCTTGTTTCTGAGTAATCTTTATAGACTCCTTCATCTTGGCAGAGACTTTAGGTGATGGTCAGCAGCGTGGTATGGTGTGCAATTAGGAGAACCTTTCTCCGAGCCTGACAACTTCTGAGGTACTAGATTGCTTTGAGCAACTTATTTTACCTCTGAGGCTCTCTTTTTTGCTTGTGAAAACGGAAATTATTTATTCTGCTGCTGTACTGGAGTGAGCTGAAACGTAATTAGCGTTTGGAAGACTCCCAGACAATCGTGATACCAGCAGGGAAAGAGTAAAGCCAAGAAATCTGGGTTTTATTGCTTGCTCTGCCAGATACTCTACTCAACAATGAGAAAGTCCCTCAACGTGTAATTTTTTTTTAAGTAGGGATTGCAACCAGGGGCCCACAAAGTGCTTCTGCAGCCCCCAGTTTGGTCTGTGCTTTCAGGAATTTTCTGTTAGTAGGACCTTTATTGTTCTTTCTGCTTGGGGTTTTTTTTAATAGGAAGGGAGTTTCAGTCAAATCAAGTTGAAGAATAACTGATTGTAATCTTTGCCTTAAGTCTTGTCATTAATAGTACAGGAAAAAGCACTTCTGTGCTTTTACAGAGTTTTAATACTGTAAAGTAATCCTTACAGTTAAGCAGAATTAATAGTACTTTAATTTAAGTGTCAAAAGCATTTGTTTTAATATAGACCTGTAATGAAGAAAATACATTTACGATGTTTATTAACTTGGTCAGTAGCTCAGTGGTTATAAAACCTGTTATACAGGTATATAATTACTGCTTAATTCTATGACTGCCTTGCATCAGTCATAATTTATAATGAAGTCTGACACTCATTTAATAAAACTGGGATGTTAGGTTTATATGAATGCAAGTGATACCATTACGTGCATTAACTTATTTACAGGATAAAAATTGATGGCAGCTTTGGCTCGCTTTGACCGAAACATTAAAACAATTTAAGGCTTTGCCTCTGAAAAATTCTTAGAGGTTTTGGCGCTGGTTTTTTTGTTGTTTTTTTTTAAATGTTCTGTAAGCACTGCACTTTTCTGTAGGCACTCATGGCCCTCCTGGAAGTCCTCTCTGCTGATTTTGTTTTCATTTATCTCTAGTTCACTTAGGCTTCTGCCCGCAACAGTGTACGAACTGTTCTGTAGGAGCACAGTGAAACTGACTTTGCCTGAGAAACAAAGACTGAAGTCTCTTTTTCTTGAAAACACCATAAGTCTAATCCTTTTCAGATTCGATGGATTTATGCCTCGAGCATTTAGTTTTGAACAATTGAATTTTAAATCCACGGAATCTCTTTGGTTGGCTTATCATTGTGTTTCCTGTATCGGTGCGTAAGGAATTATAAATGGTAAGGTAATCCAATATAGTTTTCTTCTCTTTCAAGATCTCGGTGTTAACCGTGGCAGACACGGTAAGGACCTGCTCGCTGGATCAGTGCTATAAGACGTTTCTGTCCCCTGCCACCAGTGAGACAAAAAGGAAGATGTCCACCTTCGTTAGCAGCATAAAGTCATCCGACAGCCCGACGCAGCACGCGGTGGGATTCCAGAAGGCTTTCCAGTTGATACGAAACACAAACAATGGCACAAAACTCCAAGGAAGTAAGTCCCTTGTTGTGCAATCCTGAGTATTTCTGAGCCTTGCAAATGTTTTCTTAGTTGAGATTTGCACTTTAACAGAGGCCAAGGGAGTGCAGTCGAGTCTTGAATATTTAAATTAAAAAAAAACAAACACATTTTTATTAAGTAGCATTTACTTGATCATAGAATCATGTAACGGTTTGGATTCGAAGGGACCTTTAAAGGTTACTTATTACAACCCTCCTGCAATGAGTGGAGACATCTTCAACCAGACCAGGTTGCTCAGAGACCTTGGATTGGAAGGGACCTTTAAAGGTCATTTATTACAACCCCCCTGCGATGAGCGGAGACATCTTCAACCAGCCCAGGTTGCTCCAAGCCCCCTCCAACCTGCCCTTGAACCCCTCCAGGGATGGGGCAGCCACAGCTTCTCTGGCCAACCTGGGCCAGGCTCTCACCACCCTCCCACCAAACAAGTTCTTCCCCACATCTCAGCTCCATCTCCCCTCTTTCAGGGTCCAACCCTTCCCCCTCCTCCTAGGGCTCCCCTCCCTCATCCAGAGTCCCTCCCCAGCTTTCCTGGAGCCCCCCTTCTTTAGGGACTGGAAGGGGCTGGAAGGTCTCCCTGGAGCCTTCTTTTCTCCAAGCTGAACCCCCTTTTGTGGTCTCCCTGGAGCCTTCTTTTCTCCAAGCTGTATTGTAAAAAAATACAAAATGGCTGAGATAAGAGTCATTAGGCACCAATACTTATTCCAAGAACATCAGCTGGAGGATCTTGCAGCTTCCTCCTACATATCTTTTCTGTTTAGCACTGTTTGTATATTAGGATTAGAAGGTTTTGGCATGTTCTTCATTAATGTGAAAACACGTAATTTTATTAGGTTTCATACCAAGCAATTATTTTGGGGCGTAAGTACAGAAAGTTAAAAGAAAAAGCAAATGCTTTGGATTTAGGCTTTCTCTAAGTGTGAAAGATTTTGAAGACCTAATGTGTATATAGGAAATTTCACAATTCATAGGGTGAGACACAATAGGTTTGAGAAGAGGATGTTTATAAAACGTGTCTCGTTTTGTTGTAAATAATCTTTTCATCTTTTGAAAAAAGAAAAATAAACCTAGAAAAAAAAATATCATTCATTTCACTGTTAATTTTCTAACATCCTGTTCCTGGAGAACAATGTGTGGGTGTGTCGGGGAAGCTGTTGAGATACAGCCTCGCCCCTGAATTTGCACTGGAAAAGTTAGGAGGGGAACTACTGGTGTGAGATGGAAGAACTGTGCCCATGAACACGTCTGAATTTCCTGCCTTATGCCGGTTCTTACAGCGATCCTGCTCAGCAAACCCTCATCCCAAAGTGTAAGGAACCACAAAGCTTCTAGGCTGCAGCATCAGCCCCGGCTGCACTGTGTGGTAGCTGTGCTATAGACTAGGAAACAAAGTAATAATTTTCCTTAAATTGCAGCCAAAACTGTATTAGTACCTGGCTCTGTTTTTTTTTTTTCCCCTAGTTTTAGCTTCTGAATAACTTGAGAGGACAAGAGGAAATGGCCTCAAGTTGCACCAGGGGAGGTTTAGGATGGAGATTAGGAAAAAATTCTTCACTTTGAAAGGGTTATCAGACACTGGACCAGGCTGCCCAGGGCAGTGGTGGAGTCACCATCCCTGGAGGGATTTAAAAGCCGGGCAGAGGTGGTGCTGAGGGACATGGGTTAGGGGGATTTCGGGCATGTTAGTTTGATTGTTGGGCTCTATGATCTTAAAGGTCCCTTCCAACCTCAACAATTCATGATTCTATTAAAAAATGCAGAAATTCCCCCCAAACTAACAGCTCCTCTTAACTTGTTTGTATCAGTAGCCAATTCTGGCTTGAAATTCTTTTCAAGTCATGATAAGAAAATGTACAAGTCAATGCATTCGTGCCTATTTAAAAAAAACAACAACAAAACACATCAAAACCACAAAATAATCAGATGAGACAATAAAGCTGGTATATAACCAACTAACCTCGTGTGCTTCAGGTTATGTGGTGGTGTACGGTCCCTACAAGTGTCTTAATAAAATACTTTAATACCGAGATATAATATGATGAAACGGGACGGTGTGTGCGTGGTGATTTGAATTTACATGTTCAAAGGCTTTGAGGCCAGCCATTCCCCAGGAACATACTCAGCTTGAAAAACGTGTTCCACCTCATGTGGAAGGAGCCGGTGAGGACCGGTGGGGTGTCACAGCACATCTCACAAACATTATGCTCTAACTCACACCATTGGGTTAGGTTGGGTTGGGTGCCTTTCATAGAACCATAGAATGGTTTGTGTTGGAAGGGACCTTAAAGATCATCTAGTTCCAACCCCCTGCCCTGGGCAGGGACACCTCCCACCACACCAGGTTGCTCCAAGCCCCCTCCAACCTGCCCTTGAACCCCTCCAGGGATGGGGCAGCCACAGCTTCTCTGGCCAACCTGGGCCAGGCTCTCACCACCCTCCCACCAAACAAGTTCTTCCCCACATCTCAGCTCCATCTCCCCTCTTTCAGGGTCCAACCCTTCCCCCTCCTCCTAGGGCTCCCCTCCCTCATCCAGAGTCCCTCCCCAGCTTTCCTGGAGCCCCTTGAGGGCCTGGAAGGGGCTGGAAGGTCTCCCCGGAGCCTTCTCTTCTCCAGGCTGAACCCCCCAACTCTCTCAGCCTGTCCTCCCAGCAGAGGGGCTCCAGCCCTCCCAGCATCTCTGTGGCTTCTTCTTGCCCTGCTCCAACAGGTCCATGTCCTTCCTGTGCTGAGGACTCCAGAGCTGGACACAGTGCTCCAAGTGGAGTCTCCCCAGAGCAGAGTTGAGGGGTAGAAGGCTTGTGGCCTCCTCCAGCCATTGCGCTGCGAGGCAGGGGCTAAATTGCAGCAGTGCTGATGCAGACACAGAGAAGCAGTAGTGGGTGAAAAAGGTCTTTTGCAAGGATTTTGAGTTTCTCAGTATGTTTGTTGGGGTGCCCACCACTGTGCTTCTGCCAAACCTTCCTGGAAGGAAGGGTGAGGAGCAGCAACAGCGATGCTAAGCCCCCTACACTGCTCTTGCAGCAGCAACAGCTGGGAAAGCACCGTGTGCTTTTTATGTGGATTTTCCCACTCTCCAGAACTGCAGGACAGGAGAAGAGCAGTGGGTCAGGAGACAAAAGTTGCAGTTTTTTGACTTTTGTTAAAACAAAATCCCCATGGAGTGAAGGGCAGCTTCTGCAGAATGCTGCATCATGGCCTCATGCGCTTCTGCCTGGGGTCTGCTCAGCAGAAACAAGCCACGGGGCTTCTGGGTGGCTGGTAGGCACTGAATCAAACAGGTGTTGGTTAAATTGAAGTTTAATAACACAGGGTATAATTCCTAAGCCCGCAGGGTGTTCTTCCATTGTAGATTCCTGTGAATCTTGCAGATGAAACTGTTGGCAATACATGTGTGTAAGCAGATGTAGAGGCTCTTACCACCTGGCTTTCCTGAGTTAGAAATCTAATGCATTTTCTGATACATATATATATAATTCTTTCTAGATACTGATATGGTCATCATTTATCTCTCGGCTGGGATTACATCAAAAGATTCTTCGGAAGATGATAAAAAAGCTACTCTACGTGTCATCAATGAAGAAAACAGTTTCCTCAATAACTCAGTGATGATTCTCACTTACGCACTCATGAACGGTGAGAAATTATTTTTATATTTCCCATTCCCTTTCATTGTACAGCTGGTTTATGAAGCTCACCCAAATGTAATTCCACGCCTTATTGGGAGCGGTTTGTTCATGGATTTTGGCCTGTGTAATCCAGAGGCTGCATCCAGATGTTACCTCTTTGGTGTATAAACCTGTCTGCCACTATATGCTTATATATCACAGTGCAGCTGCTCAGGATATAAAGTATTGTTGCCTAAATTGTCTAATGGCAACCAGACTGAATTAACTTTGATAACTACAGCAACTGTAAACTTTCCTGATGCTGCCCGAGGTTCCTGGTGCAGCAAAATGAGAGTATATGTGATTCCCTAGCTCAGTCATTAGCCAGGGAGCATGAATGTAACATCAAACGTCATCTGAAGTGCTTTGATAACTTAGGACCCAACTTAAGAGTGAAGTTAAATATGAAGATCGCACACAGGGAAGTTTGATGGTCTGTGCTTTTTTCAGCAGAGCATTTTCAATGAGAAGGCTGGATGTTGTATTACCAAAAATCGCACACAGGCTCTAGCCAAGGAAGCGAATGCTTAAGCAAATGTATTATTTGACTGAAAATTTAAATACTCATTTGAGACCTAATATGTACGGAAGTCTTTGATTCATCCGCAGGAATTGAGCCCGAGACTTATGTAAAATCTGAAACTTTAATGTTTAAGCTAAAGAACAAAGCCCGTTATCTCCGAGGGCGTGTAACGTGCTCCTGGTCCTTCATGTGGAGTAGCCACCAGTGGAGAACAAAGAGCTGTCCTGTGGATTTATGGGTCGCATAAGTCTTTGTTAGAAGATCTTTGTTTAAAGCGTTGATGTGAACAGCATGTTGAGTCTCTGCACCGCGCGACAGCATATGAGAGGCAATCTCATTAAATTTGGTACTAGCTAATTACTTCTCCTAAAACCGTGCTAGACTTTCAGCACTTACTGCTTAAAGAATTACATTCCGTCCTGCAGCCTGTACTCAGCACTGGTGAGGCCACACCTCGAGTATTGTGTCCAGTTCTGGGCACCTCAATACAAGAGAGATATCGAGGTGCTGGAGCGAGTGCAGAGGAGGGCAACGAAACTAGTGAAGGGCCTGGAAGACAAATCATATGAAGAACGGCTGAAGGAGCTGGGGCTGTTTAGTATGAGGAAGAGGAGGCTGAGGGGAGACCTCATCACTCTCTACAACTACTTGAAAGGACACTGTAGAGAGGTTGGAGCTGGTCTCTTCTCACAGGTAATTAACGACAGAACGAGAGGGAACGGCTTCAAGCTCCAACAGGGTAGGTTTAGATTGAACATTAGGAAAGAATTTTTCACTGAAAGAGAGGTCGGGCATTGGAACAGGCTGCCCAGGGAGGGGGTTGAGTCACCATCCCTGGATGTGTTTAAGGGACGTTTAGATGGGGTACTGAGGGACATGGTGTAGGGGAGGACTTTGTAGAGTAGGGTAGATGGTTGGACTCGATGATCCCAAGGGTCTCTTCCAACCTCTATGATTCTATGATTCTCTGATTATATTTCTGCTTTTATTGACAGTTCTTTGGAGTAAGATAGAAAAGTCTTGATGGAAATTAAGATTCTTCTGTCTCCTTTCATGTCTCTGTTGCAGAGGGAGTGACGGGTCTGAAGGAGCTGGCCTTTCTGCGGGACCTGGCAGAGCAGAACTCGGGGAAGTACGGGGTGCCGGACCGAACGGCCCTGCCCGTCACCAAGGGGAGCATGATGGTCCTCAACCAGCTCAGTAACCTGGAGACCACCGTGGGCCGCTTCTACACCAACCTCCCCAACCGAATGATTGACGAGGCGGTCTTCAGTCTGCCTTTCTCGGATGAAATGGGAGATGGTAAGTGCTTATGTCGAATGTAGATATAAAAATGTAAGAGATAACATTCCCTGTGCTTACATATTCCCAAATCTACTGTAGTCTTACAAGGTGATGCTTTTAGGTGTGTTCCCAAGGCGAGTATAAAATTCACCTTTTATGCCAGCAGGTTTTTTATCTGCAGAAGGTCTAGCTATGAAAAAAGTGCTAATAAGACATGGAGTAGATAGATTCAGGTTGGATTCTTAGGGGTGAAATTTATTCTTATATATGTGTGTGCCTACAGCACCTGGAATTTAATTTGTGGCCAGAAGCCCTTTGTACTTGAGGAGAACAATCTTCTCATGTTGAATGACAGCCGTGACCATGCTGCGCCGTTGCACCACTTTTCAAGCTGAGTATGTTCTTGGCGAAGACAGATTATTAATTATTATTAATTATTGTTCAGAATTTGCTATCATTAGCTCTTCCTGTAGCTTCAGCACACTTGGTATGACCCCAGTGCTGGGCAGAGAGAAGCCTGAACTGGTAGGTGATGGCCCAGTCGGTCTGGGGTGAGGGATATTGCTGTGATAATTAAGCAAATTCTGTATTTCTTCACTCAGGACTTGGCATATTCTTTGTCTCAGCGGGTACAGAGGAGCAGCTGGGGGTTAGGCTGAATACTTTTCAAGGGCTGCTGAGTTCAGGTTGAATGTTTGCCTTCTGTGTTGGGTCCCAAAACAAATCTCAGGCTGTTCCTGAGCAAATCTCCTCTGAGTCAGACTGCTCACCGCTTTCTGCCTTTCCTAACCTTGGCAATTAAGTGGTGTTATTACCCTCTCACAAAGCTGTATCCCGGCAGAATGGAAAATTTGAGCAACACAAGGATTAGAAATGGTGCAACGGAGGAGGTTTGTCTTACATAAATATCAAAGTGTGCTTAAAAGCTTGTACATGCAAATGAGTTTTATATTGGATTGGGGGGAAAAAAGTCACCGAGTTTCCAAATAGCAGTGTTGTAGAAAGTAAGAGAAATAAGGTATTACTGGGGGTTCTTACTTCAGGTACAAGATGTGTCTCAAACCCTTGTGTAATTTGGGGTGTGATTCCCAGTGCAAATAGCCATATTAGTTTAGTTTAACAGAGGAGGTTTAATATTCTGAATATGCAATTATATGAGCAACAGTTCATCCCTATTGCTGCTTTACCAGTACATATCCTCTTCCTCCCTCCTCCCCCTATTTTTAAAATTGCCCTTAATGATGTTAAAGGAACCAAATGCTATTTTGTTTTTTTAAGATGAATGCATTTCTTATCTGGAAGGCATCCACTTGTAAAGTGACAAACACCCCAAAACGTTAATTGTGGTGTGTATTTTAAGAAATTGATTAAATGTACCTTAGGTCACTATCAGAAACTTCGAAATTAGCTAATTAGGGAGAGTGTCTAAGAACAGTCAGATGTGACAGGTAACCAGCTCAGCTTCCCTGTAGACGTGCTAGTTTTTATCCATATTCCAGCACGGAATGCTATATAAAATTTAATGGTATAACATGTTGAAATGACAAAGTTCATGCTCTCTTTCCTCTAAAAATAATGAACTAGAGCTTATTGCTGATGGTTTTATTTTATTTCTCTCATTCTAAGGCCTGATAATGACTGTAAGTAAACCCTGTTACTTTGGAAACCTGCTGCTCGGGATTGTTGGAGTGGACGTTAATCTCGCATATATCTTGGAAGATGTCACTTATTATCAAGACTCCTTGGGCTCCTACACGTTCCTCATTGATAATAAAGGTAGTTTTTTGGCTCAGATAATCTCTTTTACTCCCACTGAGGTCATTAACCATCAAAAGGAAACTCTTAATTCTCATGTCTCTAAATAGTCGATAGTAATGGTTGGTTACACTTATTGAAAGATTGATTGCATGTTGTTTGGTTAGTTTTGGAGTTTTTTGGGTAGAGTTGCTGGAGTTTGTAGGTGGATTCATGGCTTGACGTTTCTGTAGGGGAGTTTTGATGTGGAAATACTCACTGTGGAGATTTTCTACATGTGTATCATCTGAGGTTTCCTAGACACGTAGGGCAAAAGGCAAAACTGCTCTATACATACTCACTGTGGAGATTTTCTACATGTGTAACATCTGAGGTTTCCTAGACATAGAGCAAAAGGCAAAACTGCTCTCTAGGTGTGTTCAGCTCTTTTCCTCTGATCCCAACCTCTTCTTATTGCTTGGTTCTTCGAGCTCTCTTTCACTTGCAGCTCGTTCTTCATTTGCATCTCCTTTAATGCCAATATTGCTTATTCACTGACATTTGTTAAGTCTCTGCAAAAACCGTGTGGTAGTTACTGTATTCTTTTTTTTTTTCCTGCAAATATTCATCCTGGGCTCAGTTGTTATAACGCATTCAATGGATGGGCTTGTGTCTTTATTTTTTAGGATACACCCTTATGCACCCCTCCCTTACCAGGCCCTACCTGCTGTCAGAACCTCCGCTTCACACGGACATTATCCATTACGAGAACATTCCTAAATTTGAGCTGGTGCGACAGAACATCCTGAGGTAAGGAGCCCGAATTGCAAGGCCAAACATCAGCTGTCCTTAGGGTGCTAGAAGTATTTCTAGAGGAATTTTAAGAGAAAATAGGGTGAAGTTCCTTTTCCTGCAGTATCTGGATACTCGGATGGAATTCTCCTCCATCCCCCCAAATGCAGAACAGTTCTGGTTTGGTTTTTCCTCCAACTTTCTTCATTTTACCTTTGATGTGCTGAGCAGTGGCTTCCACACCTGATCTAGGGGATACTCTTTGTAACGTCTCTCTTCCATGTCAGTAAGATTTCCCACCATTGGGTCTGGGCTTTTCTTTATCCTTTGCCTTATCTGAGTATGTGTTTTAACTCAAAATGTGGTGGAACATGAGTGCATTTTCAGCATAGATAGACTTTTCCTTCACCTAGGAGAGGTAACAGTTAATCTCTTCACATCTTCTGAAGTTTTCATAAATGTGCAGTAGGTGGGTTTTGCTTAACAGCTGTCTCAGTGTTTAATTAACTGCTGTGTGTCGTGTTTGCCAATCCAGCATTCCCCTGGGCAGCCAGATCATTACGGTTCCTGTGAACTCCTCGCTCTCTTGGCATCTGAACAAACTGCGAGAAGTTGGGAAAGAAGCCTACAACGTCAGCTACGCCTGGAAAATGGTAAGGGATGAAAGCCAGGCTGTGGCAGGATGGCAGGGAGAGTAAGTTCATATATTGAAGAGTTCGTTAATGAGTTGACTGTAATTAAGCGTGAAGTATTGCTATGTATTGAGGTGTGAAAGGCTTGAGTGACTCAGAACCTGCGTGAAGGTGGAGTGTTTTTGTTACGGTGAAGAACCAGTGAAGTTACCACGTCAGGTTTGTTCCCATGTCATCTTCAGAGAGGTGTCTGTAGGACACGTGTGTGCTCTTTCTCCATGAAGGCACCCATTTCATCAGGCGTCTGTAACGTGCAGTCACACAGAGATTATCCTCCTGCTTTCCCAGTGGAAGTAAATCTACACTGGTGTGGATGTCACACCGCAACCGGGTGACACCAGAGTAAATACCGACCAGAGGCCTCAGCGCTGAGGCAGCTTTTGGTATTAAGTCATTCTTTTGCTTAATACTGTTGTTATGTTTTGGGGGCAGAGTAATGCGATCCATTAATTAACATAATTAATGGGGAAAATTTCATCTTTTCATTCTGATACTATCTTGTTTCAGAAGTGTATCGGTAGCCAGTGATGGTGTTTGTTGTAATTGAACACTTTTCTTAGACATGGTAGAATCATAGAATTGCCCAGGCCGGAACGGACCTCCAAAGGTCATCTAGTCCGACCTCCCCGCAGTCAGCAGGGACACCCCCAACTAGACCAGGTTGCCCAGGGCCTCATCGAGCCTCTCCTTGAATATCTCCAGGGAAGGGGCCTCAACCACCTCCCTGGGCAACCTGTTCCAGTGCTCCACCACCCTCACAGTGAAGAACCCTCTCCTCATCTCCAGTCTAAATCTGTTCCCCTCCAGCTTGAAGCCATTGCCCCTCGTCCTGTCACTGCAGGCCTTTCTAAACAGGTTCTCCCCAGCCTTCCTGTAGGCTCCCTTCAGGTACTGGAAGGCTGCTATTAGGTCTCCCCGGAGCCTCCTCTTCTCCAGGCTGAACAACCCCAGCTCCCTCAGCCTGTCCTCGTAGCAGAGGTGCTCCATCCCCCTGATCATCCTTGTGGCCCTCCTCTGGACCCTCTCCATCAGGTCCATGTCCTTCTTATATTGAGGGCTCCAGACCTGCACACAATACTCCAGGTGAGGTCTCACCAGAGCAGAGTAAAGTGGCAGAATCCCCTCTCTGGACCTGCTGGCAACGCTTCTTTTGATGCAGCCCAGGATGGGATTGGCCTTCTGGGCTGCAAGTGCCCACTGCCTGCTCATGTCCAGCTTCTCCTCCACCAGCACCCCCAAGTCCCTTTCCTCAGGGCTGCTTTCTAATACCTCACCCCCTGGTCTGTACTGATGGTGAGGATTGTTCCTCATTGGGCTGCAGCTGCCCACTGCCTGCTCATGTCCAGCTTCTCATCCACCAGCACCCCCAAGTCCCTTTCCTCAGGGCTGCTTTCCAATACCTCACCCCCCAGCCTGGACTGATGGTGAGGATTGTTCCGGCCCAGGTGCAGAACCTTGCATTTGCTCTAGTTCTCTGGAAGCTTTCATTGGAACTGAGCACAATGTGCATACAACAGGCTTTATGACCAGTTGGAAGAGCTTTGGGAGAGCTTCTCGTGGCTGTCCCCCTTCCTTCAGTTTAACTTTTGAACATATCTGACCACTGATCTTGACCCAGGGATTAAAAGGGAATCTCAGGTTAAATATAATCCGGGTGAATTTCGCTGATGCCAGAAATAATTGGCTGCTTTTTTGTGCCGACAAAGTTAGGAGGGTACTTGTGGATCATTTCACAGTATTAAGTTAAATCCAACCTAAAAGGTTAAGCTGAGCAGTTTTAAGAGATTAAATCTGTCGTTGTGTAACAGAAATTCACATAGGAGGGTGTCTGGAGCTAATTTTCTGATGTTGTAATGCTACATTAAATATCAAACAGCCTTGCAGAGCAGCTGGGCAACTCCAGGTTTTGACACTCTGATGTGCTATGGGATCCTTAAAATGTACACACCAGTGAAGCATATGACACATGCAGCGCACAATTAAGAGTGGTAATGATAAAATCTGATTTTTGACAGTCGATTTGTCTGTATTCTTTATAATGGAAATTATCAACTGTGAACCTGAAGCCTCTCCTCTGTTAGTGACACTTGAAAAACTATCCACAAAACAGTGTTAGAAATTAGTGCAAATTGAGGGATAAAATGAAGGTCTTAATGCAATCCTGAAAACTAAATAATTTTATTTTGTGTCTAGACTGTGGAAAAGTATTCTTTGTGCAACTTAGTGGCTTCAATACATGCAGGGTAGTTACAGGCTGGGATGTGGCTGTAGGGAACCGAGTTGCTGTCATCAAAGACTGATGGGGCTTGAAAGTTTCATCTGCGTGGTCCTCTCTGTTTTCTGTAGGATCGAGTCCATAATAGCTTCTTTGGAAAAGATTTGTCTGTTTTTAGAGAGTGGGAATTGTGATCCTTGAGAGTATGATGAAGCGTGGTGCTGTCTTCCAGAACTGGAGGAGATGAGCAATTAAAGACAAAAGAATAAATGCTAAATAGAAAATAAGTTCTGTGCCACCTCCACCTTCTTGTTTCTGTTTGGTGACTTGGCTGTGTTTTTCAGGTCCAGGACACATCCTTTATTCTGTGTGTCGTGGTGATCCAGCCAGAAATACCTGTTAAACAGCTGAAGAATCTCAATACGGTCCCCAGCAGCAAGCTCCTGTACCACCGACTGGACCTGCTGGGCCAGCCCAACGCCTGCCTGCACTTCAAGCAGTTGGCTACCTTAGGTAAAGCTGTCTCCTGGTTCCTCCTCACCACCTCGTGCGTGTTCCTGTAGAGCGTGGCAGCAGAAAATGCAAAACACTGGAAATACTCTCCCCTTGAGAGGCTTTTATTTCCAAGGCTGATTTTCTAATCGGCTGTTATCTTCTTCCCGTCCCTAAAGGGGACCTACAGGAGAGATGGGGAGGGACTCTGGATGAGGGAGGGGAGCCCTAGGAGGAGGGGGAAGGGTTGGACCCTGACAGAGGGGAGATGGAGCTGAGATGTGGGGAAGAACTTGTTTGGTGGGAGGGTGGTGAGAGCCTGGCCCAGGTTGGCCCGAGAAGCTGTGGCTGCCCCATCCCTGGAGGGGTTCAAGGGCAGGTTGGAGGGGGCTTGGAGCAACCTGGTGTGGTGGGAGGTGTCCCTGCCCAGGGCAGAGGGGTTGGATCCAGAGAATCTTTAAGGTCCCTTCCATCACAAATGACTCTATGATTCTTCATTGATCACAGCTACCCAGCTTGAGGGGTGAATGCAGTGGGGCTGCTCATCAGAGCACGAGATAAACACACTCTGAGTCTTCCTTGATCAACTTCCCTGAAGGTGGAGCAGGGAGAGACTGAGAAATGTCTCGCCAAACTTAAAACCAAGTTCTGTTCTCTTGGCTGTAAAGCAGCTTTTTGACAAATAGCATAAGTAGGATGAAGTCCTGACCACTCCTGCAGGACTGCTCTTTGCCTTTGGATTTAGGCGAGTTTTTCGCTGCCACAAGCATTTAATAGCAGCAATCCAGGTGAAGTCAGAAGTTATGTCTGTTGGGGGAAACGGAGAACTCCTGTGGTTAGATGGTTTCCAGACCCTCCCTTACCAATGCTTAGGAATTCTCGGGTCGCTGATGCATTCCTGCCTTTGATAAACTAAACCAGTTCTGCTCTACCTGACTAATTCCCAGAGTTGCTCAAACGTTACTGGGAAGAGGGAGAGTCTCTGTGGCAATACAAATTCTTCTATTTGGGAAGGATAGAGAACATTAAAAACATAATATATCCTAAGAACATAAAGGTTTTCTTACATCATAAGTTGCAAACTTTCATATTTAAGTATTAATCTTGAGGGTTTTGCTAAAATCTGTGAGAAGTTCTGAATTAAGTGCTTTTGTTTGTAGCAAGGTTCAAAGGTCTCAGGGTGGCACAGTTGTGATATTTTCTTAGCTATATTGCAGTCCCATGAATAGCAAAGTGAGATTAAACTGGGGGAGTTATGGAGGAACTTGATAAACCCTGTGGAAATTGCTTGGCCAGTTGTTTAAAATACAGGGTTTTTTTTTCTTTCTTTAATGTGGTGCCTAGTCTTGATTATCTTATATCCAGAAAGACAAGATATAAATGGAAAAATATCCAAAAAAAAAAGCAGTATTAAGCTGACGAGTGGGAAAACTTCATGCAAAGCAAAATGCAATTGCATCAGGATATTTGGTCTGGGAAGCAGATGAAGGAGTGTAATAGAAGTTCAGAAGTGATGACTGCAGTACATATGGCCGCTGGCTGGATGGGGATGTGTTTTAGAGGAATGTGAATAAAAGCAGAACACTTCACATACTCCAGGGATATTTTTCCTCTGAAGACCATTACCCACGGGGAAATGGGGTTCTGAGGGTCAGATATTCAGAAAAGCCGTTCTTAACCTTCAGCCCTGCATCATCAGAATCATTTTTCTTTTTTAAAAAGAAAAAGCTGTCTGGTACTGCAGTTCCTGCACAATGGAAGTTTACTTTCTGGTCTGTTTTGAAAATCACCCCAGACAGCTACGCTGTTATTGGTAAATCCTCCTCCTGCGCTTGTAATTCTCCACTTGTTTGTTATCTGTTACTGAAAATGCTTGTTTTTGTTTTCCTCCGCTGTATCTAACCTAAACAAGGATAATTAATTTCCTCTTTAGCACAGAATCTCTTCGTAAAGGAAAACAGCCTCTTGTAATCTTTTGAAAAGTACTAATTCATAAATTGTTTACACTTTGAGAACAAGGGCACTAAAGTCTCCCGAACAACACGTGGAGCTCAGAGTCAGTGGACAAACTTTGGGCCTTCTGTATTTTGAAGCAGGACGGGTAGTTCATGCTCAGCCTGAGTTGTGGCAGTGCCCGGGGAGGGAAGTTGTGCTGGTGAGCCCTCTGGTTTAGATGGAGAACTTCACCTTCCTGCCTTTGGTCCTTCCACCCGTGACCTGAAGGAGCTGAGTGCTTCATACTGAAGTGTAGGCGAGTGGAGGAACAGGCAGAGGAAACCCTTTCACGATCCAAGCATGTTTACTGGGCAATATGTTCAATTCGTTGACCTTAACTTTCTCATATTTTGCTGGTTTTAGAAAGCCCTACAGTGATGCTCTCTGCGGGCAGCTTCTCCTCTCCCTACGAACATCTCAGCCAGCCCGAGACCAAGCGGATGGTGGAGCATTACACAGCGTACCTCAGCGACAACACGCGCCTGATCGCCAACCCCGGCCTCAAGGTATGCTCTCAGTGCTGACTGCTCTGGTCAGTCCTGGAGACCCTGGTGTCCTTACGTCCAACACCTGGAGACCCTAGTGTCCTCATGTCCCACACGCAGAGACCCTGGTGTCCTCACGTCCCACACACGGAGACCCTGGTGTCCTCACATCCCATGCCCAGAGACCCTGGTGTCCTCACGTCCCCCACGCGGAGACCCTGGTGTCCTCACATCCCATGCCCAGAGACCCTGGTGTCCTCATGTCCAACACGTTCATCCAGGAGGAGACTACCTGAACCATCCATCTCCTGATGGTTCCATCTCACAGGGTTCTGGAGTGGTGTGGTTTGGAGCAGTGTTCCCACACCTGGAGAGGTAGCTCTGGGCTTCAAGGCCCAGGAGAGTGGAGAGAGGAGGGAGAGGGCTTCCTCCCTGAGAGGGCGGGGGGGGAAGGTTGATCAGCAGCTATTGAAATAAGCACCAGAAAAATTAAAGCTATGGTAAATTCTTAGCAGAAATATCTTTGTATTCTTAGGAATGAGAAATTTGGGTTCTTAGGAATGAGAAAAAGCGGAGCACTATTTATATTTATGTGAAGTAAAAAAGCAAACTCCAAAAGCCGCAGAGATAACGACGACAATATTTCATTATAATAAGCTTTTTCCTTTGCTTGGAATGTGCCGGATCCGTCTGGTGTGAGAAGACTTTAAACAAGTAATTGAGTTTAGATGATCTCTGATGGCTCTTTGGGAAACCCCGCCAGCAGCTTATTATCTTTTCCTGCAAGTCTTAGAGGAACCCTGCCAGGTCCCGCCTTTGTTTTGCAGTTCTCTGTCAGAAATGAAGTAATGGCTACCAGTCACGTCACAGATGAATGGATGACCCAAATGGAAATTAGTAGCCTGAACAGTTATATTGTGCGCCGTTACATAGCAACCCCCAATGGGGTGCTCCGAATTTACCCCGGTTCCCTCATGGACAAAGCATTTGATCCCACCAGGAGACAATGGTGAGTTTTTAGGGTCCCATTTATCAAAGATTTGGGATAATCTTGGAGGGCAGTAAGGAAAATATTTGGTATCGATTCCATAGCCGGGGGGGGTATGTGGGGGTTATGGCCAGCTCTAAACTATTTAATTAGAAATAATTTCATCGCGGGTAAAAATCTCGGTGCTTAAATACAGCCAGTTAAAACCCTGATTGGTTCTAATTTCAACCCTTTTTATTTTGATTGATTGGTTCTAATTTCAACCCTTTTTATTTGAATTGATAGTTTCTGTTTCCTATCCCTGCTACGGCAGATTGGAATACAAATATTCCAAAAATGAGCAGCCTCTTTAGGGATGAGCCGATTCCGGGGTGTTTTCAGCTCCTTTTTGGTTGTTAATATTTCAGACTTTTTTGTTTGTTTACAGCGGGTTTGCTTGCTAATTTAGAGCAGGAATTTGCTGGCTCTGCTGTGCCCCGTTAATTATGCAGTGGGATTTGATTTGGGAAAATATTTGTATACACTACAAATGGGAGCCTGAGACCCGGGGGCTTTGCTGAGGGGTCACCCCGGTGCTGCCGGGCAGTGACACCGCGTCCCAACCCTCTGGCTGAACTGGGAAGGCTCAGGATTGCTCCTGGCACTGGCACTACCTCTCCTCACCCACGTTTGCCCTGAAAAACAAATCATTACTGTAGCTACTCATTAGCTTTTCTTCAGATTTTCTTCATTTTTGTTCTTACTGATGCTTTTACTGACAGATGATGGAATTTTGCCCTCTTTTTTTTTTTGTGGTGAGGGTGCATTCATGTTGTAAATGAACTGAAGGCACTTTTACAAGCCCCTGGTCTCCATTTTAAAAGCTCTCAAATTATTTTCATTATTAATTTTGGGGAGGGTTTTTTGGGGTTTTTTTTTGCTTTTACACTTGACCGTTTTTCTCAAACCACGGGTTTGCCAGAGCCTCCGTGGGCAACGTGCGATGGCGTCTTGTTTTTTATATCAAGCCAAATGGCAATATTTTGGAAAGAGGATGCAAAAAAGAGCTAGCAATAAAGTAGAATTCAGTCACTTCCAGAGTGCAGTCCAGACTCCTGAGTTTGTATACTGAGAAGCAAAGTAATCACTTTTTCATATGCAAAAGCATTTCCAAAGGTTGGAATGTTTTATAAACCTTCTTGTGAGGGTAAGAAGATGTTTGACACGGCGTGGCTCATTTTGTGTTGACAGTAAATTCTAGAAGAGATTGCAATTTGTAATCATTTTCTGACATCTTTCCAGATTTTCCCTGGAATCCTGCCTGTGGGGCAGCCTTTCTCCTGCCTTCACAGCAGCATCGTTCTGCCGGTGTTTGCTTTGAGTCTGAGACTCCGCTGGCACCAAGTCATGTGTTTTTTCTGGGGCAAAATGTGTACAGTGACATTAAACATACCCTATAAAAAAGTTAATTGAGCTTTTTTAATGCAGTTGTATCTTGTGAGGCAGCACTTATTGAGCCAAGTCTGTTTCAGGTCTGGGTCCTAATCATACGTAGGCGCTTGTTTAATATTAAGAAATACTAATTTGGTTGCACATTGTTCACTATGTGCAGAATTCATGTTGCTTCTGCAAAATCAAGGTTACTGTCTCAAAGTTTACAGTGACCCTTTTTCACTAATAATGAGTGTTTCTTTTGGCTGCCCTTAGGTACTTGCATGCAGTGGCTAATCCAGGACTAATTACCTTTACTGGGCCCTACTTAGACGTCGGAGGGGCCGGCTACGTCGTCACCATCAGTCACACAGTCCATTCTTCCAGGTAAATTGTGTGAGGTTTGTGTCAAGCAAGAATACTCCTGTTTATCAAGATGTGCTCTGGGTAGGAGAGAAATAGGCTGAACAACTCCTGTGTGTTCAAGAACTGAAAACCAAACCTGTATTTAAAGTGCTTTTGTTGAAGTATTCCCTCTCTGCCAGTAGCCAAAGAATTTGCAGTCCAAGACAGCAAATCTCTGCATTTCCTAAAGTTACTCACGTGACATTTCAGAAGTTGTATGAGCCAGGGTGATGTTTGGAAGGGAATAGGAGGTGGAAGCAGATCTACCTGACTGCCAGTGGAGCTCAATCCACAAGACTCTTCTATTTTAAAGCTCCATGTGTACTCCAGGAGCTGGGGGAGCTCCTCGCCTGGGTCATTTGAATTCAGTGCTTCTGGACACAGGGCTTTCAGGAGTAAGAAGAACTTGAGGAAAAGCCTGTAAACCTTCAGCTGCCCTTACAGGATTGCAGAAAACAAATTGGGATGGAAACAGCAGCCTGTGCCTTTGGGATCAAACCAAAAAGAACATTAGTGCCATAGAGGAAGAAGCATCTTCTTTATTAATTAGTCCTCTATGGCTTGAAAAAGGAAAGGGGAAATTTTAATGTGTCTTCATTCAAAGTTGATCAAGAGAATCATAGAGTGGTTTGGGTGGGAAGGGACCTTAAAGCCCCCCCAGTGCCACCCCCTGCCCTGGGCAGGGACACCTCCCACCACACCAGGTTGCTCCAAGCCCCCTCCAACCTGCCCTTGAACCCCTCCAGGGATGGGGCAGCCACAGCTTCTCTGGCCAACCTGGGCCAGGCTCTCACCACCCTCCCACCAAACAAGTTCTTCCCCACAGCTCAGCTCCATCTCCCCTCTTGCAGGGTCCAACCCTTCCCCCTCCTCCTAGGGCTCCCCTCCCTCATCCAGAGTCCCTCCCCATCTCTCCTGTAGGTTCCAGTCCAGTACTGGAAGGTGTTTCCTCTGCTCTCAGAACAGTGAATATTCCCACCAGGAGAAGTTGAGTCAGTCTAAGAACATGTCAGTGCTGGAATGACCCTTTCCTCCAGGACCAGAATTTCTTTGTTTCATGTCCCTCCTGGCCAGGCCCCGGGGCTGAGGTTTGGGTTGAGACATAGGCTGTTTAAAGGATGTCAGTTTATAGAATATAAGCTAAACCTTTCTAGCGTCAGCTCTCCCAAATTTCAGACATTATAGTTACTCATTGGGTTTTTCACATGGAGTCTTTTCCAAGACTTTTGCTGAGCCATATGGCTTCTGCACATGCTCCATCCAAGACCCCACCAGCACAAAGTTGCACTGGGAAGTAGAGCCCCCAAAGCCAGCAGAGCTCAGGACTCCACATTTCTACTCTCCTCGGAGACATCTCGGCTTTGTTTGGGATTTCCCACCACGGGACATCTGCCTGTCTTTTTTGGCAGGAGCATTATCAGGCCTGATGCCTGCGTGGGGCTTCTCACAGAGGAATTCACTTCAGGGAAATAAGCACTTTGGTAAGAAGAGAAGTGCAATTAATCAAAATTCAGATTTTTATCTACCAAGTGACGCTTCAGTTAGTTTTAAGAACTTAAAGTTCATGTGGGTTATTCGAAGGTGATTAAAGAACGGTTAAACAAAGTTTGGCAGATGTGAGAGTGATTCCTGGGTAAATATGACCCCTAAAGCTCACAGTCACATGCGGTTATAATCCCCAAAGAGGTCTTAGTTTAAAAAAAAAAACCCAAACAGAGGGCTGGGGGAGGATGGGGAGAGTTAATGTAGGCATAACTCGCGTTAGAAGCTGCTCTGTGGGTTTAAATAACATTGGTTTATCTGGAATTGACTCTTATCTCTCTCTCGTTCCCATTTTACATACATCTTATTTCTTTTTTGGTGGCTGGCAATAGAAGATTCATGCAAGAAGTTACTTAATCCAGCTTGCACCAGCGAAACAGAAGGATTTAATGCTTCAAAACGAAGCTAAAATATTTCCAGCGTTCCTAGTGGCTTTTAGTCTTTTAGGACAGAGCAGCAACTTCCCAGCGTGATGCCTCCTCACATAGGCTTAAACGTGTCTGTGCTGCTTCACTCCATCCCTTTGCCCATTCCTTCTCCAGGGAAGGGGTAATGGGAAAAATAAATTAACTGCAGGTTTACAGAACCTGTATTTATAAATCTACAAATTTGGCTTGACTGCATCTTCACTGTACCTCTTTAAACACAAATAAAGTTCAGTCCAGTGGACAAGAGGGGGTTTTATATGGACAGGGGGTCACCAGCTTTGTGTAGTCCAGCTGTGCTGCTCCGTTACCACCTTCTTCTAAACATTTTTATTCCTATTTAGGAGAGTAAAATTTAAAAAGCAGGAAGTCAAACACGTCTCCTTTGTCATCAGGGTAAAGCCCACATAAGTGCAAATAGCACACCCCGTGATTTGAGGAAGAGCCGATGATTTTGTGTCCTTCAGGGGTGAGAGGGGGCTTGCTCTGGCCGTGCCACCCCAGCCTCAGGCTGCCCCCCTCCACCATGTCATAACCTGCCATAATAAATATCAGGGAATTAACTCTGATACCATGTTAGAAGGGGTTTGCTCCAGAACTTCCCAGCTCTGATGCCCAGCTGCGCAGTGGGGATTTGCACCTTAGTCCAAGTGCGTTGGTTGAGGAGGTCTTGAGCACCTGGATGCTCTCTCCTGAGGGGAAGGTGGGATTTTGCCAGGACAGGAAGTTTCGGAAAGATAACAACATAAATAGAACATAATTTCTATTTGGAACTTTGGGCATCCAAACGGTCTCAGCCAAATGTCAAGACTCTGCTTCTGCCAGGAGAGCTCTTCAGTTGCTTCGCTGATGGCCAGGAAAGTTAAAAGGATATGACTGAGGGAAAGTAGCACTTTTTTACCTTTATAGAATATACACTTCCATACATCAGCCTGTTTTGTTGGTCTTTGACGTACTGGTTGCTAAGGCAACCGTGTATATCCCCAAACTGGTGTGTAAAAATAGGAACAGAACCACGTTCTCAGTACGGGTGAAATACTGCAATTCATGGCAGCTCCTGGTGCCGGTGCATCCACAGGGACTCTGCGTCCTGCCCCATCCCATAATATTTAGTTTATGGTTCTCCTGTGTTGGGAAAAGATACTGAATCACAACATTTAGGTGTAAATGGTTTTAGGTGTCACCTGGCGCCCCGTAGGCAGTGGGAGGTGGTGTCAGGTTAACAGGAATTACTCCTGTTTAATTCCTGCTGGCAGGGACCACCTCCTGTTGGGAGGATGGGATTTGATTGGGGTTGATTGGGGTTTAACACGGTGCTCGTTAACCAGCACCTAAACACCACCTGCTGCAGGGTGACCTCAGGAGTGCCTGCTGCTTGGCCACCTCTTTCGTGGCTGAAATTCATACTCGCTCCTACACTTTGGAATATTAGGGATTTAGCAAAATGTCTATGGCAGCTTCATATCACAGAACCACAGAATGGTTTGGGTGGGAAGGGACCTTAAAGCCCCCCCAGTGCCACCCCCTGCCCTGGGCAGGGACACCTCTCACCAGCCCAGGTTGCTCCAAGCCCCCTCCAACCTGGCCTTGAACCCCTCCAGGGATGGGGCAGCCACAGCTTCTCTGGCCAACCTGGGCCAGGCTCTCACCACCCTCACAGTGAAGACTTTCTTCCTAATATCCAATCTAAATCTCCCCGCTTCCAGTTTAAAACTGTTATTCCTTGTCCTCTGGCTCCCCTCCCTCATCCAGAGTCCCTCCCCAGCTTTCCTGGAGCCCCCCTTCTTGAGGGACTGGAAGGGGCTGGAAGGTCTCCCTGGAACCTTCTCTTCTCCAGGCTGAACCCCCCCAACTCTCTCAGCCTGTCCCCACAGCAGAGGTTCAGCTCCTGACACTGGGGGCTGAGCAAAGAGAAGTGGTGCAGAATGTAAACCTCCTGACTCTCTCAGCCCCCCCTCCCAGCAGAGGTTCAGCTCCTGATGCCGGGGGCCAAGCAAAGAGAAGTGGTGCAGAATGTAAACCTCCTGCTGGACATGCAGGATCCATGTCCTGCGTTCGTTTGTGCGGGTGGGGATTTTTTAATCCTCATTTATGCTGCTAAATACCAAGTGTTTGCAGGTGGTAGGGGCGTATGTAAGAGCCGAGGGAGAAGCGTTGGCTCCTGGGTGTGATCCGGTCCTGGGCTGTCTCCAGTCTCCTCCACGTGCTGGTTCTTTGAGACACAGTTCATGTGGAGAGATTTCAGGATTTGCAGCAAAGAACTAACGCTGTTGAGACACTGCTCTCCCCGTCTCCAGATGCTGTAACTGTTCATTTAAGCACAAGAGGGTGAACCGAGCTTCGGTGTGGATTTGAGCTGGCCATTTATACACCAAGGAACCCAGTCCCCCCTTTCAAGCAGGGAACCGAATAATTAAAATATTAATGATTAATACAGCCATGAAAGCCTTTTCCCCTTTTTTCCTCCCCTCTTCCCAGCACACAGATGTCTTCAGGCCATTCGGTGGCGGTGATGGGCATTGACTTCACCCTGCGGTACTTCTACAAGGTTCTCATGGACCTGCTGCCAGTTTGTAACCAGGACGGAGGAAACAAAATAAGGTAAAATGTTCCTTCCACATAATTAATATCTAAAGCCTTTTTTTTTTTTCCCCTTTAATTAGGTGATCCAAGGTACTTCCCAACTTCACTTATTGTAGGATTCTGTTACTTCCAATGTGTGTTCTCTGCTTTACACCCTGGGTTGGATCTGGAGTAACTTGGTAACATGGTTTGGGCATTGTTGTTTCTTTCTTTGGTTTTAAAACTTAAATTTGGGGAGGGAAGTGGTTTTCTGTCATCCTCCCAGATCTTTTCTGGTTTGGGTTTGGGTAGTTTTTTTATATATTTTATGGTGTATAAAAAAAACCAACGAAGATTGCTGGCTTAGCATTTCTTTTCCCCTAATTAAAAAACTATTAATAATCAACGGGATCAGATGCTTGATTCTGTTTCTACCTTCCTAAATGAGGAATTTCAGGCATATTGTTAAATTCTGTGTTAGACCATTCTTACATAGGAGCCAGATCTGATGCTCAGAGCCCTGCGTAAACGCACACGGGTAGTAAGAGAGACTGTTCTAACTTTCTGGGAGGCATTTGGGGTTTTTCAGTGTATCTCCACTAAGCTTTTTCTCTCTGCAGTCGTTTTGGGGTAAATCACCAGCCAACTTGTTCTCCTGTTCCCTGTAGAAGAAAAAAAAAGAGAGTATTCAACATCGCAACGTGAACTTCTAATGCAAAACCCAAATATGCAAAACCCAAATATGCCTCCAAATAGTTTGAGGCAGCAACAAAAATATTCCAACTTAGTTTTGTGCCTCCATTATGTACCTAAAGTCCCTTCTGCTCTGTGCTGATTGCTGTAAATTATCCCCGCTCTCTCCCTGCCGGAGCTGATGTATCGGTGGAGCTTTCCATTGCTGGCTGCCATGGGAATGGGGGAGTTTAAAGCCTCCCCGAGTGGCAGGAGGCCGGGGGGACGTGGCTGCCACCCCGCTGGGCTCTCGGGGAGCGTTGACCTCCTCCCGTCTCCCTTCTGTGGCCACCGATTCTCCTGCTGCCGGCGCAGGCTGTGCCGTCCCCCCGGTGCCGCCGGCTCCTCCGCCTTCCCCAGCGCGGCTGTCTGCGGCTATGGAAACGGGAGGTGCCGAAAACAGGAGGGATTAAAACCTCCCCCAGCGCTCTGCTTTCCAGACAGGGGCACGGATCCGACAGCAATTCCCTCAGATCACACGGGAAACTTGAATGGGAAGAGCTGAAAAGGGGGAGAGGAAAGGCCGGGAAGGCTGAGAGCGAAACGGGAGTGATTTATCTCCCCGGTGAAATTGAATTCGAAGGCAGGAGGTCGTTAAATGAGAGTGTGAAATCTCTGTTTAATTAGTAGCACAGTGGATTAATAAACTGTTAAAGCTTTCTGGGTTCATTATGCTTAATTTATTTCTGGATCTTCCGCGATCAGACGAGACACCGATCAGTTTTCCTTTCTGTTTTAAATGGGTTCCATTTTCCAGTTCTCTATAGTCCAGGCTTTAAATCCAGTAACGGATTTAAAAGCTCCAGGGAAAAACCCGATATATTCTTCAGAGACATTTTCCAGTGAATTTGCTTAATGGCCCTGTTATTTTAATAAATGGAAGCCTTGAAAAATTCTCCCTCTAGCTGTAAATTTAAGATCCTGTTTTATTTTGCTGTATCTCTCTAAAGCCCGGGGAGGGCTAACGGGGGGCTAACGGGGGGCTCTCCTGTTGTTTGTTGTGGGCAGGTGCTTCATCATGGAGGACAGAGGGTACCTGGTGGCACACCCCACCCTCATCGACCCCAAAGGACACGCGCCGGTGGAGCAACAGCACATTACACACAAGGTCTGGCTCCTTTTGTTCTTGCTTTTCTTAATTTTCTTCATTTTTCCTTTTCTTTTTTTCTGAAGTGGGAAGGGCTGTAGAGAATCTGACGTTTGTGTCTGATTTTAAAGACATAAAATCCTCCTTTTTTTTTTTTCCATGTAGGAGCCCCTGGTAGCAAATGACATTCTGAACCACCCAAACTTCGTCAAGAAAAACCTCTGCAACAGCTTCAGTGACAGAACGGTTCAGCGGTTTTATAAATTTAATACCAGCTTAGTGGTGAGTGTGTTTTTCTGGTTTATTTTGCTTTTGAATGTACTTTGGTTGGGTTGGGTTTCTCTGGGTGGAACGGCGAATCCTTGCCAGGCTCAGCAGAGGAGGCTGGAAGCCAGAATTCTGTGCGGATTGGCCTCCGTTCCCCCTCTCCAAACACAAAATCAGTGATCTGGCCTGCACA
>NW_015090768.1:2677114-2697916 GCF_001431845.1 Calidris pugnax | reverse complement strand
TAGAATGGTTTAGGCTGAAAGGGACCTTAAAGCCCCCCCGGTGCCACCCCCTGCCCTGGGCAGGGACACCTCCCACCAGCCCAGTTTGCTCCAAGCCCCCTCCAACCTGGCCTTGAACCCCTCCAGGGATGGGGCAGCCACAGCTTCTCTGGCCAACCTGGGCCAGGCTCTCACCACCCTCACAGTGAAGACTTTCTTCCTAATATCCAATCTAAATCTCCCCGCTTCCAGTTTAAAACTGTTATTCCTTGTCCTCTGGCTCCCCTCCCTCATCCAGAGTCCCTCCCCAGCTTTCCTGGAGCCCCCCTTCTTGAGGGACTGGAAGGGGCTGGAAGGTCTCCCTGGAACCTTCTCTTCTCCAGGCTGAACCCCCCCAACTCTCTCAGCCTGTCCCCACAGCAGAGGTTCAGCTCCTGACACTGGGGGCTGAGCAAAGAGAAGTGGTGCAGAATGTAAACCTCCTGCTGGACATGCAGGATCCATGTCCTGCGTTTGTTTGTGTGGGTAGGGAATTTTTAATCCTCATTTATGCTGCTAAATACCAAGTGTTTGCAGGTGGTAGGGGCGTATGTAAGAGCCGAGGGAGAAGCGTTGGCTCCTGGGTGTGATCCGGTCCTGGGCTGTCTCCAGTCTCCTCCACGTGCTGGTTCTTTGAGACACAGTTCATGTGGAGAGATTTCAGGATTTGCAGCAAAGAACTAACGCTGTTGAGACACTGCTCTCCCCGTCTCCAGATGCTGTAACTGTTCATTTAAGCACAAGAGGGTGAACCGAGCTTCGGTGTGGATTTGAGCTGGCCATTTATACACCAAGGAACCCAGTCCCCCCTTTCAAGCAGGGAACCGAATAATTAAAATATTAATGATTAATACAGCCATGAAAGCCTTTTCCCCTTTTTTCCTCCCCTCTTCCCAGCACACAGATGTCTTCAGGCCATTCGGTGGCGGTGATGGGCATTGACTTCACCCTGCGGTACTTCTACAAGGTTCTCATGGACCTGCTGCCAGTTTGTAACCAGGACGGAGGAAACAAAATAAGGTAAAATGTTCCTTCCACATAATTAATATCTAAAGCCTTTTTTTTTTTTCCCCTTTAATTAGGTGATCCAAGGTACTTCCCAACTTCACTTATTGTAGGATTCTGTTACTTCCAATGTGTGTTCTCTGCTTTACACCCTGGGTTGGATCTGGAGTAACTTGGTAACATGGTTTGGGCATTGTTGTTTCTTTCTTTGGTTTTAAAACTTAAATTTGGGGAGGGAAGTGGTTTTCTGTCATCCTCCCAGATCTTTTCTGGTTTGGGTTTGGGTAGTTTTTTTATATATTTTATGGTGTATAAAAAAAACCAACGAAGATTGCTGGCTTAGCATTTCTTTTCCCCTAATTAAAAAACTATTAATAATCAATGGGATCAGATGCTTGATTTTGTTTCTATCTTCCCTAAATAAGGAATTTCAAGCATACTGTTAAATTCTGTGTTACACCATTCTTACGTAGAAGCCAGATCTGATGCTCAGAGCCCTTGCGTAAATGCACACAGGTACTAAGAGAGACTGTTCTAACTTTCTGGGAGGCATTTGGGGTTTTTCAATGTATCTCCACTAAGCTTTTTCTCTCTGCAGTCGTTTTGGGGTAAATCACCAGCCAACTTGTTCTCCTGTTCCCTGTAGAAGAAAAAAAAAGAGAGTATTCAACATCGCAACGTGAACTTCTAATGCAAAACCCAAATATGCCTCCAAATAGTTTGAGGCAGCAAAAAAAAGAATTCCAACTTAGAGTTTTGTGCCTCCATTATGTACCTAAAGTCCCTTCTCCTCTGTGCTGATTGCTGTAAATTATCCCCGCTCTCTCCCAGCCTGAGCTGATGTATCGGTAGAGCTTTCCATTGCTGGCTGCCATGGGAATGGGGGAGTTTAAAGCCTCCCCGAGTGGCAGGAGGCCGGGGGGACGTGGCTGCCACCCCGCTGGGCTCTCGGGGAGCGTTGACCTCCTCCCGTCTCCCTTCTGTGGCCACCGATTCTCCTGCTGCCGGCGCAGGCTGTGCCGTCCCCCCGGTGCCGCCGGCTCCTCCGCCTTCCCCAGCGCGGCTGTCTGCGGCTATGGAAACGGGAGGTGCCGAAAACAGGAGGGATTAAAACCTCCCCCAGCGCTCTGCTTTCCAGACAGGGGCACGGATCCGACAGCAATTCCCTCAGATCACACGGGAAACTTGAATGGGAAGAGCTGAAAAGGGGGAGAGGAAAGGCCGGGAAGGCTGAGAGCGAAACGGGAGTGATTTATCTCCCCGGTGAAATTGAATTCGAAGGCAGGAGGTCGTTAAATGAGAGTGTGAAATCTCTGTTTAATTAGTAGCACAGTGGATTAATAAACTGTTAAAGCTTTCTGGGTTCATTATGCTTAATTTATTTCTGGATCTTCCGCGATCAGACGAGACACCGATCAGTTTTCCTTTCTGTTTTAAATGGGTTCCATTTTCCAGTTCTCTATAGTCCAGGCTTTAAATCCAGTAACGGATTTAAAAGCTCCAGGGAAAAACCCGATATATTCTTCAGAGACATTTTCCAGTGAATTTGCTTAATGGCCCTGTTATTTTAATAAATGGAAGCCTTGAAAAATTCTCCCTCTAGCTGTAAATTTAAGATCCTGTTTTATTTTGCTGTATCTCTCTAAAGCCCGGGGAGGGCTAACGGGGGGCTAACGGGGGGCTCTCCTGTTGTTTGTTGTGGGCAGGTGCTTCATCATGGAGGACAGAGGGTACCTGGTGGCACACCCCACCCTCATCGACCCCAAAGGACACGCGCCGGTGGAGCAACAGCACATTACACACAAGGTCTGGCTCCTTTTGTTCTTGCTTTTCTTAATTTTCTTCATTTTTCCTTTTCTTTTTTTCTGAAGTGGGAAGGGCTGTAGAGAATCTGACGTTTGTGTCTGATTTTAAAGACATAAAATCCTCCTTTTTTTTTTTTTCCATGTAGGAGCCCCTGGTAGCAAATGACATTCTGAACCACCCAAACTTCGTCAAGAAAAACCTCTGCAACAGCTTCAGTGACAGAACGGTTCAGCGGTTTTATAAATTTAATACCAGCTTAGTGGTGAGTGTGTTTTTCTGGTTTATTTTGCTTTTGAATGTACTTTGGTTGGGTTGGGTTTCTCTGGGTGGAACGGCGAATCCTTGCCAGGCTCAGCAGAGGAGGCTGGAAGCCAGAATTCTGTGCGGATTGGCCTCCGTTCCCCCTCTCCAAACACAAAATCAGTGATCTGGCCTGCACAGACTGCACGAGGAGACAGTGGACTTAGGAGGGGTTATGGATGTGATCGTTGGGCAACTGTGGGTGGTGTCTGCAAAGTCTCATCCAGCCTCATGAAAAGAAGTTCTCAGTTGTCGTAGATTTTTTGCTTTGGATCCTCTGACCTGGCCTCTGGGTTCCAACTCTGCCCAGTGTCACTACTGCATGGGTCACAAAGGTCTGTAATACTTTACTTTTCAGCTGGGTGGCCAAATAAATGCATTTACTGGTGCAACTGGCATTCACAGAGTATTACTTGCCGTAGTGGAGCCTTTGGAGGTGTGGGTGCTCTGAGGGACCTGTGTGAGCTTCCTCTTGAGCCAAGAAGTCTAAGCCTGTGGCTGTTGTCTCTCCCCACGCCGTGAATGCTGATTGCAGCACTGCAGATCCACCCTCCACAAGATCCCTGCAGAATTATTCAACAGATGTTAACCTCTGGGGGAGAAGCTGCTCTTTATAGAATACTTTTCAATTATTACTGGGAGGAGAAGGTGGGAAACGAGTGTCAAAAAATATTTGAAAGTTACATCAGAGTACCTTGATTTATGTCAGGGAGGCTGAAAGATTTTCCCCACACTTGAAATGCAAAATCAGAAATGTATCACCATAAAGGAAATGGTGTAGGACGGGGCAAAAACTTAAGATTGTGGCATGCAAATAGGCATCAGGAATGAGTCTGGCCGCTAAATAAATCCCAGCTGTGCGGTGCTGCCCTGTATATTTTGTTATGGTACGTGAGCCAGGAAGTTTTCAACAAGTGGTGATTGTGCCTCCCTGGAGGAGGAGCCTCTTTGCGGAGGTCACCGAGGACTGGGATGGTGGGGAGGGATGCGAAGGAGAGGAATGGAACCTGCTGCCGGCGGGATATCGGGCTCAGCGCCGCTGCCACACCTCGTGATGTTTACAAGATAATCCTATTTTTTTCTATCTTCAGTGTAGTTTTTCCACCCAAGCCTTAGGAACCAAACTCAACAGGTTGATGAAGAATTTTATTTGGGAAGGTGGTGTCTCCCTGCGGGGCTGTTCATAGAATCATAGAATCATAGAATCGTTGAGGTTGGAAGAGACCCTTGGGATCATCGAGTCCAACCATCTACCCTACTCTACAAAGTCCTCCCCTACACCATGTCCCTCAGTACCGCATCTAAACGTCCCTTAAACACATCCAGGGACGGTGACTCCACCCCCTCCCTGGGCAGCCTGTTCCAATGCCCGACCACTCTCTCTGTGAAAAATTCCTTCCTAATGTTCAGTCTAAACCTCCCCTGTTGGAGCTTGAAGCCGTTCCCTCTCGTTCTGTCGTTAATTACCTGTGAGAAGAGACCAGCACCAACCTCTCTACAGTGTCCTTTCAAGTAGTTGTAGAGAGTGATGAGGTCTCCCCTCAGCCTTTGTAGGTTTCCTTGGACAGTGGAAAGTCTTCAGCTCCCTAAAACAAGGTGTTTCTTGCTACACTTTTGACGCTCTTTGTTGGGTTTTTCTACCTAGGGGGACCTGACAAACCTGGTGCACGGCAGCCACTGCTCCAAGTACAGGCTGACGAGAATCCCGGGCACCAACGCCTTCGTGGGGATCGTCAACGAGACCTGCGACTCGCTGGCCTTCTGTGCCTGCAGCATGGTGGACAGGCTCTGCCTCAACTGCCACAGGTGAGAGGGGGCGTTGGGAGCCAAGGGGCTGGGCCGGGCTTAGTTTATAAACCCTTCTTGGGGCAGGGTTTGTAAAAACACGGTTATTTTATAAGGTCAATGAAAACAATGTAGTTACTTCACCTGGGCTATTTGTAAGAGGCAGCGTGACTTAGCAAACCTCTAATCCTTTGCCATATTTTTAGTGTAAAAAATACACGGGGTAGTTTGTTCTTGACACATTTGGGTAGATAATGTTAAAAGACCATGAGAGATTAAGTTTCTCGGGGACAGCTATCAGTGGATCAGGCCCTTTGTTCTCACAAACCCTCGATTTTATGTGGATTGACGTAGTTTTTCATTGAGGGGATCCTGATAATTGCAAATTTTGCCTCCACCAGCATCGTTAGGTGTTTGTTGCACTGGCAAGAAGGATCCTTGCATCTAGATCCGAGACTTCTCCAGGGGTTGTCTCCTTTTTAAACTTCGGGGCTTAAATTTCAGGCTCCCTTACTACGTTGTCCTCACGTTGCAGAATAGAGCAATCCCAGTGCTGCCAGGGGAGGGAGGAAGGTTTCTGAACGTCCTTCTCGGTTGTGGAGCCACACTGTGGGGCTGAAATCACCCCACCATCCCCCAATTCTCATTTTTTCTGCCTTTTCTGCCCCCGCAGGATGGAACAGAACGAATGTGAGTGCCCTTGCGAGTGCCCCCTGGAGGTGAATGAATGCACCGGCAACCTCACCAACGCCGAGAGCAGGTGAGATCCCACCTCCTCTGATGGAACAAGGACAGAAGTTAACTCAATTACCTAATTGTTTATGCTAAATTACAGGTGATATTGGAGAGAACAGACAGTATTTTTAGTGTAGTTTAGCAGATGATTTGTAATAGGTAAAAAGGAATCACAGAATGGTAGAGGTTGGAAGGGACCTCTGGAGATCATCTCCTCCAACCCCCTGCCAGAGCAGGTCCACCCAGAGCAGGTCCCACAGGAACGTGTCCAGGCAGGGTTTGAATGTCTCCAGAGAAGGAGACTCCACCACCTCACTGAGCAGCCTCTTCCAGGGCTCTGCCACCCTCACAGGAAAGAAGTTTTTCCTCATGTTGAGATGGAATTTGCTGTGTTCCAGTTTGTGCCCATTTCCCCTTGTCCTGTCACCAGGCATCACTGAAAAGAGCTTGACCCCATCCTCTTGCCACCCGCCCCTCTGTCTGCTCTTCTCCAGCTGAACAGCCCCAGAGCTCTCAGCCTTTCCTCAGCAGAGAGATGCTCCAGTCCCTTGATCGTGATGTTTCTCAGTGATTGTGCTCTGACTGCTTCTATAAGGCTTTTTTTTGCCCCGATTTAGGAATCCAAGTTGTGAAGTCCATCAGGAGCCAATGACGTTCACGGCGATTGACCCGAGCCTGCAGGACGCGCTGCCGCAGTGCATCAACACTCAGTGCAACCAGAGAACCGAGAGCGGGTAAAGTGGTGTCCTCCGTCCCTCTAAATACACCGTGTTCTTGAAATAATTAAGTGGAGATAGCCCCTCCTTGCATGTTTGCAAGAAAAAGGCAGTATGATGCCAGAATGAGGTGTTCCAGCACACAGCAGTGATGACATCAGGCTGCAGTGCAGAAGGAGAAGACACTGTCACTGTTCCTGTTTGAGTCACTTTACACCATTAACAGCAAAGAAATGGCTTCCCCGTCACACTTTGTGACTCTGAGGACCGAGGGTTGTGCAAGTGGAAGATTTGGTGTTGAAAGGAGAAGGAATTCTTCCTCTTGGCCAAACGGCTAGTGCCCTGGGGTTTGTCTGCCTTCTGGAGGGAGGTGTGGATGAAAGGGTTGACAGAAAGTACACAGTACGGTCGTGGTGGTGCCTTTGGAGCCCGTTGGAGATGGGAGCTGCCCGTCAGCTCCCAGTTTCCTGCTTCTCTGCTCTACTCCTGGCATTATGTAGAGGAGCTCAAGGGCTTATTTAGTTTTTGCTCGTTAGGAGCGGTCTCCAGGGGACTGAGACTGCTAGAACACATTGTGCTCAGACCAGACTTTCCAAATCCTTTCTTCCATCTCCCAAAGGATTGCAGAAGGAGGGTGGAACTGGAGTCGGACTGAGAGATGCTTATTGGAGGAGTTAGAAGTAGGAAGTTCTCCCTTTGTTTGGGCTGAGGGATGGAGGCAAAAACCAAAGCAAAGAGACTTGGAAGATGTGTGCTTGCTGAACTTGCAGCTGCCCCATATAAGTTCCCTCGTGGTACTTTAATGAGAAGGTTTTTGTGGCCAAACCTTCTCTGTGCGAGGGTTTAGGGATGATTTTGGCTTCCCTCTGTCTCGTGGTTCTGCAATAAGACTGAGCTGAGCCAAAGGGGAAGTGTTGAGCTTGAAAGTAAACACGGTCTTGTGTGGGTTTGGATTTTCAGGGATTGCTTTGGAGTGTTGGACTGCGAGTGGTGTATGGTAGACAGCGACGGGAAGACCCATCTGGATAAGTCCTACTGTGCCCCTCAGAAGGAATGCTTCGGTGGCATCGTGGGAGCCAAGAGCCCCTACGTGGATGACTTGGGAGCAATAGGTAACTCTGCTGTTCTGATGGGATGAAACATGGTCTTGTGTGGGTTTGGATTTTCAGGGATTGCTTTGGAGTGTTGGACTGCGAGTGGTGTATGGTAGACAGCGACGGGAAGACCCATCTGGATAAGTCCTACTGTGCCCCTCAGAAGGAATGCTTCGGTGGCATCGTGGGAGCCAAGAGCCCCTACGTGGATGACTTGGGAGCAATAGGTAACTCTGCTGTTCTGATGGGATGCTGAGTGAACTGATGTGCTGGATAACCTGCACTCAGTGCCAGAGCATCCTTCACAGCACGTGTTGATCTCTTACGCTGGAGGTAAATTAGCAGAAATAGTGCACTAAGTCTTAAAGAAATAGCATCAGGCTTGTTGTGGGTATCACATTTTTGAAAGTATTGATGTGTGGCCCAGCTATACATTCCCATCTTTAAGATGTGCCCTCTCTGAGTTGCTTCTCTTATTTAAAATGCGCTGTCCTGTGTGTGGGCACTTAAACACAGAATCACAGAATCTTAGTGGTTGGAAGGGACCTCTGAGATCATCGAGTCCAACCACAAAAACAAAACAAAAACAAAACAAAAACAAAACAAAAACAAAACAAAAACAAAACAAAAACAAAACAAAAACAAAACAAAACAAAAATAAAACAAAACACCAAACAAATACAAAACACACCACACCAAACGCCCACGAAAAACACCGCACCCACCAACTAAACCCCACACTCAACACCTCGCCATAAACCAATAACCTTGGGCACTAGAGCATGCCCTGAAGAGCCATGTCTATACGTTTCTTAAATACCTCCAGGGATGGTGACTCCACCACCTCCCTGGGCAGGCTGTTCCAGGGCCTGACCACTCTCTCAGTAAAGTAATTCTTTCTAATATCTAATCTAAATCTCCCCTGCCCCAACTTCAGACCATTTCCTCTGGTCTTGTCGTTCGTCCTTTGGGAGAAGAGGCCAACACCTGCCTCTCTACACCCTCCTTTCAGGTAGTTGTAGAGGGCAATGAGCCCTTCAACACTTAAAAGCCTTCAAGATCTTCTCTAAACTTAGGATATGCTGATTTAAACCTTTCTGAAGAGAATTTACGGGTTGGTTTTTTTTTTTCCTGTTTTGTGCCTTTTGATTTAGGAGATGAGGTGATCACTCTGAACATGATCAAAAGTGCACCGGTGGGCCCAGTGGCCGGAGGCATTATGGGCTGCATCATGGTGCTCGTCCTGGCAGTGTACGCCTATCGCCACCAGATCCATCGCAGGAGTCACCAGCACATGTCACCTTTGGCTGCCCAGGGTGAGCTCATAACTCTGGAGAGAGAAATAGTAGGGTGGGAATTAAAAACCCAAAAGCCCCTCCCAAAAAAACTCTACAAAACCAAACCAACCAACCAAAAACAAAGTAGGGTGGGAATTAAAAACCCAAAAGCCCCCCCCCAGAAAAACTCCACAAAACCAAACCAACCAACCAAAAACAACGGTTTTTTTTTTTCCTGTTTTGTGCCTTTTGATTTAGGAGATGAGGTGATCACTCTGAACATGATCAAAAGTGCACCGGTGGGCCCAGTGGCCGGAGGCATTATGGGCTGCATCATGGTGCTCGTCCTGGCAGTGTACGCCTATCGCCACCAGATCCATCGCAGGAGTCACCAGCACATGTCACCTTTGGCTGCCCAGGGTGAGCTCATAACTCTGGAGAGAGAAATAGTAGGGTGGGAATTAAAAACCCAAAAGCCCCTCCCAAAAAAACTCTACAAAACCAAACCAACCAACCAAAAACAAACCCCCAAACCCTCCTTCCTTGTTTTTGTTTCAGTGCTTCACCTCATTTAACTTCCTTTTTAACGACCCTTGTAAAAGCCAGGTCTGGGCCATGGTGCTTGTGTATTGCTGCCCTCTCCTGGGTGCAGCCAGACTTGCTGCTGCCCGAGGAGACTGCCCCAGAACATGCAGTTTTTGTCAGGAAACTGAAATTACACTTTTTCTAGAGCTAAAGCGATAAGCCCAGCGTCACAGCTTTCTGGCCCTTGTCACAGCACGTCGCTTGCGTGTGGTTATTTCTGCCCAAGAGTGGAGTTTTTTGGGTTTTCACACCCTTTCTGCTTGGGCTGTTTGGGACACCTCTTTTTTCACTTGTGTTCCATGTCACGTGTTCATGGAATATCAGATAAAACCGCTGAAATCTGAGACCAAACTGTGTTTGGGAGAAGGGATACTGGTAGAAAGATGGGAGAAGTACGATCAGGGCTAATTACCTCCATATTTGATTACAACCTGGCTCTATTTTGAATCAGTTCAGTGTCTTCAAAACTTGAAAGCCCGTTCCTTGCCAGGGGGAGGTGGGGTGTATCATATTCCTAGAATTCCTGTCCCCATCTCTCTTGGACAAAGAGCACACCGAGCTCAGACCTCAGATCTCCTCACACAGCAACAAAAAGTGCTTCCACAATCTTCCCAGGGTGACAGCCGTTAGTAAGATGATCCAAAATTTTTCTCTTAACAGTTGCCTTTTTCTGTTTGTAATGGTGTGTAGAAATGTCAGTGCGTATGTCGAACCTGGAAAATGATAGGGACGAGAGAGACGACGACAGCCACGAAGACAGAGGCATCAGTAAGTACCAAATCACTTTGCTGTAAAAAAAATACCTTAGATTAGGAGTAAATGAGCTATTTGTTTCCTTAATGTGCTAGAATTAAAAAATACAGGAGGAACCCCTGTGCTGATTAGCAGCAGAAAATGACAGAACAATTTTTAACTTACCCAGTGCACCTTTAGTCTCATGCTGAAAAATGACATTTTTTTACTTCTAGAAGATTAATCTTGATTATGTGTGGAGGAGGTTTGGCCCTTATGCCCCCCTCTCCTCCTCCCCCTCCCCTCATCATAACCACTGCCAGAAATAGCTCTGATCAGCTAAAAAATTGCACTTGTGACAGCACAGGGTATGGAAAACTCCTCCCTTCCTTCAGCCTTGGAAAGCAGAGGCCAAGCCTGGCATGAACGTTCACCAAATGCAGCAGTAAATCTTAATTTGCATTGATTTGGGATGCCTGGGCTTCTTTGCTGTTCAGTAAAAGCCGCATTTTGCACGTCACACTGCTGTGCTGTAAGATGAGCCCGGGCACCTCAACGCTGGGAGGGCTCCAGAATCACAGCATATCCCTGCCTCTGGCTCCTCGCCAAACCAGAACTAAAATAATACCAAGATTTGAGTGTCAACACTCAAAGATTAAAAAAATAAGTGTATCTGACCTTCATGGCTTGCATCTACTGCTTCTCCAGGTCCTTACTCCTACTCCTCCATCGCTTGAGAATCTTCTTTGAGAAGAATTAGTTTGCAGAAAGCCTGTTCCCCTGTTCCCCTGGGCCCGATTTCTCCCACTGATACAATTCAGTAGAAGACCTGTTTTTAAAACCTGTTCTGTTTCTCTCTCTCTGTCCCCCAGTCAGTAACACCAGGTTCATAGCAGCGGTAATAGAGCGTCACGCCCACAGCCCCGAACGCAGGCGCCGCTACTGGGGGCGATCGGGAACGGAGAGCGACCACGGTAAGACCTTGAACCCCTGCCCTGGCCACGGGTTAATGATTGTGGTTCCTGGGTTTCCTTCAGAAGGCTGGTCCCTTGCAGATAAAGCTGCCACCATCAAACCAAACCAAAAAACCTTTGCTCCTTGTTGCGTTGCGCTTGAGGAGTTCTGACACTTGTCAGCTGGTGGTGCCCAGCGAGGAGCTGGTTTTCTCAGAGGGGTTGTAGAGCAGAGCTGAAGGCCCTGCTCCCCCTGGCTGCTTTGGGGTTCTGCCAGCTTCACTGTGGGAGCAGAATTCAGACCGACGGAAACGGCACGACGTTGGCCACACTTTTTCCATCACCAACCTGAATAATCTGTATGTTCAGTTGAATCATAGAATCATAGAATCGTTCAGGTTGGAAGAGACCCTTGGGATCATCAAGTCCAACCATCTACCCTACTCTACAAAGTTCTCCCCTACACCATATCCCTCAGTACCCCATCTAAACGACCCTTAAACATGTCCAGGGATGGTGACTCAACCCCCTCCCTGGGCAGCCTGTTCCAATACCCAACCACTCTTTCTGTGAAAAATTCCTTCCTAATGTTTAGTCTAAACCTACCCATTGAGATAACGGACCTCTCCTATTTAACGACAGAAATGAAGTCCCTTGCAGTCAAGTCAGCATCTCGACTGTTCATCTCTTTGATGGGACATGCACATCTTGGATAAAATTCTAACAACACGTGCTGGCCACCTGCATTTGCTGGGGTAGGGTAAGCACGGATTTAGAGACCAAGAGTCAGGTGCCTCCTTAGCCTTTCTGGTGGACGTTCAGTCCGTACCACCACTGCAGAGGACATCTGTGTCACCTTTATGAGAGTAATGACAGCATCACCTGTGTACGTGTACAGCAATGAGGGGTGTTCAGTTTGCCCCACACACACTTCAACCCTGTTTAGGTCTGGGGAACTGTGATATGTCCCTCATGCCCCGAGACTGAGTCATCTTCACTCTTGAAGGGTGTCTTGCTGCTGAGGCTTAGTAGAAATGAAGAGGAGGGTTAGAGAAGGCAGTCTGTCCCCATTGTCACAGACGTGTGACGTGGTGGCTGGGGGTGTTGGAGCAGACAGGTTCAATTCTTAAGAGGGTGGTTGCACTAATGGAATTGCTGAGGGACGGGCAATCTGAAGGCCCAAGCCTCCCAACGTGGATGAACAGATGCCCCAGAGCCAATCTTGCTGGAGGAGGAATTACCCTGGATTTGGGGCCGGATGACCTGTGCCGAGGCAGATTTGCTCCAGCTAATGCTCTTTTTGCTCCATTTCTTGTCGTCCCAGCAAATCCTTCCCATCTTTCCACGTCCTTCCCAGTCCCCACGTCAGGGGAACTGTCTACCTATTTCTGAAACGTGGGCTCCTATTTATAGTTTCTGTAATTCCATCGTCTTCAAAGGGCTGCCCAGTCGTGTCTTCCCCAGGTCCCCTCTGCCAGCTACAGGCCGTGACTCAGAGCATGGGGAATGAGACCCAGCTGCGGGGACTCGGCCTCGTATTTTTAACACACTTCTTTTAGGTGTCTCAAGCTGAAAACCCGACTGAGATGCTCAGAGAAGCACTTTTCAGCTCTCAGCCAAAGGGTTCTGAGACGGATTATTTTTCTAATTAAAGCAAGATCTTTTTCCTTTTAAATTTTTGTTGGCGTGTTTTGCATTTAGAAACACTGAGGTGGTTTTGTTTGCGCCGCAAACCGGTTTTGAGTGGTAACAGCTGGTTTCAGTGGGAAATCCAAACCTCGTGGGTAACTACCGGCACCTGCTTCAAAAGAGAGGGACAGGAGATCTCCGAGGGACCTGTTGGGAGACAGAATCACAGAATCTTCTAGGTTGGAAGGGACCTTAAAGATCATCTTGTCCAACCGTCAACCTCACTGACAAAAATAGACACCCATACAACAAACAAGGAGCATCATTGCTAACCCATAGCTCCCAGCACTACATCAACCTGTCTTTTGAACACCTCCAGGGATGGGGCCTCAACCACCTCCCTGGGCAGCCCATTCCAATGGCTGAGAACCCTTTCAGTGTAAAAATTTTTCCTAATATCCAGCCTGAACCTCCCCTGGGGCAACTTGAGGCCATTTCCTCTTGTCCTGTCGCCTGTGACTTGAGAGAAGAGACCGACCCCCATCTCTCTACCCCCTCCTTTCAGGGAGTTGTAGAGACAGCATCCTCCCCGAGGAAGCCCCATCTGCTCCAGCGAGGGTTTAGCTGTTAGCTGGCTTTCTAGTGACATCATTTCCTTCGGATATCCCGGAGAATGCAGTGTCTCCTTACTCCTATAGACAGCCACTCTGGGGTTTGTTTTTAACTTCTCAGAGTGCAGTAGCAGATATTTCAGTTAATTGCCCTGTGGAAGTGTCAGGGCTGTTTGGCTTAACGGACCTGCTGTGTGAAACAAATCCAGGTGGATTCAATAGATTTAACTGTATGGAAATCTCACCCGCATTAAAACCATGTGTTTGGGGGTTGGAAATAGACTCTCACGGGTGAAAAGTGCTCTCTTCCCCTTAAAAAGAGAATACTGTGATTGTACAAGATGATGTGAGAAGTTTTCCTGCTTCCAAATAGAGCAGCTGGTGATCCTTCCCGGGAAAGGTGCGGTTTGATGGGAATAGAGGTCACGGTGGATCCCACCTCTTTCTTCTCTCTGTAGGAGTCTAAGTAATATCTTAAAAGATACAACTGCCAAGACAAATTCTGTTACGTTTTGTTTTTCAAATCAGCGTGAGCAATTCCAAGCTGTTGATGGCACGGTTGGTTTTTACTACTTAAGGTGGCACAGACCATATGTCCCCAAAGTTTATAAACAAAGGTGATGACACGGAAAGGGATCCGTTAGGAGCCTGCAGGAGAAGGATGCGTTTGTTTGGGTTATTTTTTTCCTTTTTCTATTAATTAAACTAATTGTTTTATTCTCCGTGAAGCACGGGCTGCCTCTGATTGCCTGACGAGCGCGGCAGCCGGCGCCGACTGACCTTTTTTAGCCTGGCTTTTAATTGCTGGCCCCGCCAATTCCTTTTCCAGGCTACAGCACCATGAGCCCTCAGGAAGACAGCGAGAACCCTCCCTGCAACAACGACCCGCTGTCGGCCGGCGTGGACGTTGGCAACCACGACGAAGACTTGGACCTGGACACGCCGCCCCAGACGGCTGCCCTCTTGAGTCACAAGTTCCACCACTACCGGTTGCACCACCCCACGCTCCACCACAGCCACCACTTGCAGGCTGCGGTCACGGTACACACTGTGGACGCCGAGTGCTAACGAGCGACGCCGACGACGAGGGGAACCGTAACGAGGGGGGGGATGAGGATCCACGCAGCCACGGGCAGCTCGGCTTCCGTGCTCTTCACCAGATTTAACTCACTTCCTGAGTAAACTGTGTAAGGTTTTTATAAACGTTAAGGTGGGCTCTGAAAGGGAAGGGAAACGTGCTTGATGAATGGACCTGCCGTAACGTTGAAGAGAAATGGAGCAGGAGGCACGTTAGACCTCCAGAAACGGGGACGCGAGTTTATCCAGCAGCTGGAGCTTTGGGAGCCTCGTTAGGCTGAGCCAAGAGGAGAGAGAGAGAAAGCTTAAAAGAGCCAGCGACGATTCGGTTTCCTTAACTGGAAGAGCAGAAATCTGTGCGGCTGAAGGCTAAAGAAGTGCCAGACAGAGGCAGGGAAGGGGGGGAAAGAAAGGCTGGTGGTTTCTCTGCAGTTGGTTTCGCCCGTAGAAAGTTCACTGCTCCGACAGTCGCTGTCTGGAACCTGGGACAATGCATCTCAAGATTTTTAAGTAAAAGGATTATTTTTCTACTATTTATTGAACTTGAAACTTTTGGGAGGGGGAGGGAGGGGAGAAAACATGTTAGCAATTCTCAACGACTGCCACATCTATTCTGTGCTGGTGAAGTGGTTCTTCCGAGGAAGACATCTGGTTCTTATTAGCTGATATTCATCCACTGCCCCACTCTGCAAAAGGGAAAATGAAGAAGTCGTTTCTGACGTGTTTACAGTATGAATGCTTTCTTTTCCACAATTGTTTTCTGTAAATATTAGAACCTGATTTATATGACAGTATTTTCTTCCTATTTGCAGAGGAGAAATCCTGTACTCCCTTACTAAAAATAAACCTCTCCATCTTTTACCTCTTCGGTCATCCTTAAAGGTTTCCTGTGTGGAAGTAATAAAGAATTTATTTAGCATTAGTTACTGGATAATTCCAAATGAAATCTGTGCCATTCTCCTGTTTCCTTAGGACACTGTCAAGATCAGAAGTAGGGATAAACCAGTGTTTTGTAAAACTTGGGCTACTGTGGAAGGTTCTTTCTGAAATCATGATTTTAAGCTGCTGCTGTTTGTCTGGAATTTAACATTGCTTGGTAATTCAAACAAAGAGTAATCAATCTCTCTACAACACGGAGCATCACAATTATGAATTAGTTTAAAATCACAGTGTTGTATTTTAGCTTCACATTTTGTGATTACAATGATATAAAAACATTCTCGCACTGTGCATATGATAAACATCCATTTATATGTAGGTTTTTTTTAAAAAATCACTTGTTTTAATTAATAAGGTACTTAATACTGGATTATGTAAAAAAAAATTGGTTCTTAAACAGTACGGTAAAATAACTATATGTGTGATATCAGGATACCCCTTTATACTATGTATAAAATTAAAATCTCTAGTGAAATAAACTGTATATAAAGTATAGTTCTGTGGATAACTGGCTAGATTGAAATTATTCTGTCTCAATTTCCTTTCATTTTCTGGCTGAATGAGTGAACAGGAGTGAACCATTTGGTCAGATTCCTCTTGTTTTTATAAGCACTCAAAAGATCTCAATTTTACGTGTAACTAACAGGATTGATGTATGTTTTAAATTTATTACTTTTTTGGTTAGCCTGTTGAACAATATGTGGGAAATGAATGTTTCTGGAAGTGCCCAGCCACGGCCCAGACTCACCAAAGCCCATCGTTTGGGTTTTTGATTCTGTGCTACTGGAAACTGGTTGCACTGGAGCTGCTGTTCGGCTGTGCGTTTGGGTTTTTGATTCTGTGCTACTGGAAACTGGGTTGCACTGGAGTTGCTGTTCAGCTGTATTGGGGTAGGAATGGGCTGGGGGGTGGGTGTTGGTGACCAGACGCCTGTAGAAATCCATGAAGTGCTGCTTTATGTTCTCAAAGGGATGACTCTGCTGCCTTGTAATGGTTTGTGTGTCCTTTTCTAGGCCCAACTTGCTAGAAATTGTAATTTTGAATCCAACATAATGCTGGTTGTTGGGTAACGGACAAACGGGCTGTTTTGTCAGGTTTGCCTGTAGAAGAAAATGCATCTTAATATTATTATATCTTAATATTATTGCTAGACTAAAGATCAACGTGCCCCTCCAAGAAGCAGAATTTTTAAGTATGAAGGGAAGATAGTTTTTAATATGTTCAACTGTCTGTAAGGTTTAATAACGGTTTGCGCAAAACATTAACATGATGCTTTGTTGATTTCCTTGAACTCGTGAAGGTGTTCTCACTGAAATTCAGAGGTAAATGAGATTGGAAGTTCTGGCGAGGACTTGACTTGTTCAAATCCAGGAGTGTAAAGGAGAAGCTGGAATTCAGCCAGAAGCTGTTCCCCCAGGACAAAAGCCGCTCTGGAAGTCACTGCCTTGTAAAGCGGAATTTAAATGGTATTTTGCCCGTCTGCGGAGGTACGAAGGAAGCTCCTTATGCAGCAGAAGTTCCTTAACTCGAGTATTTGCTCCCCAGTTGTAGGGGGTTTTTATGTCAAGCAACATTAAAAGAGTTTCCTTGCTTATAAAATAATACAAACAGAAGTAAAGAAAAGCACACCTTCGGCTTCATCCGCACTCGCCCGCTCAGGCCCTGAGGTTAATTTACACCAGATAAGGCTCATTGGGGTAGGAATGGGCTGGGGGGTGGGTGTTGGTGACCAGACGCCTGTAGAAATCCATGAAGTGCTGCTTTATGTTCTCAAAGGGATGACTCTGCTGCCTTGTAATGGTTTGTGTGTCCTTTTCTAGGCCCAACTTGCTAGAAATTGTAATTTTGAATCCAAAATAATGCTGGTTGTTGGGTAACGGACAAACGGGCTGTTTTGTCAGGTTTGCCTGTAGAAGAAAATGCATCTTAATATTATTATATCTTAATATTATTGCTAGACTAAAGATCAACGTGCCCCTCCAAGAAGCAGAATTTTTAAGTATGAAGGGAAGATAGTTTTTAATATGTTCAACTGTCTGTAAGGTTTAATAACGGTTTGTGCAAAACATTAACAAGGTGCTTTGTTGATTTCCTTGAACTCGTGAAGGCGTTCTCGCTGAAATTCAGAGGTAAATGAGATTTGAAGTTCTGGTGAGGACTTGACTTGTTCAAATCCAGGAGTGTAAAGGAGAAGCTGGAATTCAGCCAGAAGCTGTTCCCCCAGGACAAAAGCCGCTCTGGAAGTCACTGCCTTGTAAAGCGGAATTTAAATGGTATTTTGCCCGTCTGCGGAGGTACGAAGGAAGCTCCTTATGCAGCAGAAGTTCCTTAACTCGAGGAGTTATTTGCTCCCCAGTTGTAGGGGGTTTTATGTCAAGCAACATTAAAAGAGTTTCCTTGCTTATAAAATAATACAAACAGAAGTAAAGAAAAGCACACCTTCGGCTTCATCCGCACTTGCCCGCTCAGGCGCTGAGGTGTGTAAAGGAGAAGCTGGAATTCAGCCAGAAGCTGTTCCCCCAGGACAAAAGCAGCTCTGGAAGTCACTGCCTTGTAAAGCGGAATTTAAATGGTATTTTGCCCGTCTGCGGAGGTACGAAGGAAGCTCCTTATGCAGCAGAAGTTCCTTAACTCGAGGAGTTATTTGCTCCCCAGTTGTAGGGGGTCCTTATGCAGCAGAAGTTCCTTAACTCGAGTATTTGCTCCCCAGTTGTAGGGGGTTTTTATGTCAAGCAACATTAAAAGAGTTTCCTTGCTTATAAAATAATACAAACAGAAGTAAAGAAAAGCACACCTTCGGCTTCATCCGCACTCGCCCGCTCAGGCCCTGAGGTTAATTTACACCAGATAAGGCTCTGGAGCACGTCTGCAGCGCGGAGCACGTCATTAATTCCAGCTTTAATTAAACGGCAGTGTTAAACACAGGTATGTATACATTCATTAACCCACCCTGGCATATCCTGTACTACTTTTTCATAGCGGGACAAATAAATTTTTGTCCGAAATGTATCAGAAATGCAGTGATACTAATGACTTTCTTGACTGCAGTGCTGTTTTCAGTGGATTTTTTTGTTCTTAGAATTACACACCAGGCAGAAGCTGCTTGTAGTGTTCTCTCTTGCAGCCCTGCCAGAAATACCTGTGTTACACTTCTCGTTAATTTACACCAGATAAGGCTCTGGAGCATGTCTGCAGTGAGGAGCACATCATTAATTCCAGCTTTAATTAAACAGCAGTGTTAAACACAGGTATGTATGCATTCATTAACCCACCCTGGCATATCCTGTACTACTTTTTCATAGCGGGACAAATAAATTTTTGTCCGAAATGTATCAGAAATGCAGTGATACTAATGACTTTCTTGACTGCAGTGCTGTTTTCAGTGGATTTTTTTGTTCTTAGAATTACACACCAGGCAGAAGCTGCTTGTAGTGTTCTCTCTTGCAGCCCTGCCAGAAATACCTGTGTTACACTTCTCTTTGAGCAGCTGTCAGAAAGTCACAGCAATTTTTACCTTTAAAAACTTTTACCTTACACTTCTCTTTGAGCAGCTGTCAGAAAGTCACAGCAACTTTTACCTTTAAAAACTTTTAACAGTTTTCCTAGAGCAGCACCTCGCTGCTGCTTCATCCCTTTTGTTCCAGGATGCACAAACTGTTCTGTTCCGTGGGGTCTGGACAACCTTGCTTATACTAGAAGTAATGAGAAGAGCCAAAGCTTTTGCTATTAAGGAATAATTATGGGAAAAACAGGGCTAAAGAGATGTGCCAAATCCCAGCCTCAAATGCTGACGGCTGACCTTGGCCCAGCAGGAATAAATAATGCTGGTGACAATCCTGTTGTTCATTTAAAACAAAACCCTGATAAATAGAGCAGGGAACCTGGATGTAATCGAGGTTTCTAAGAAACTGCAGGACAGCTCTCCTGTTTTTATTGCAGGTGTTGCTGCCGTGGCCTTCCCTCCCCGGGATTATTTTACTGCCTTGACCGAGGAGCAGGATCATAAAAGCAGCAGTTTGCTGCCTGGCTTGGACTCCTACCCCGTATCCTTACCTATAATTGTGAGATTTTATGGCCATTAGTTTTCCACTTGTTTCATTTTTGAAACTTAGTTATATTAATCTCCTGTAGGTCTTCTGTCGTTCTTGCAGAACAAGTTCTTCTGAAATGAAAGTGAGCGTTGCCTTTGGTTTGTTGTTTCCTAACCTTAAATTGACTCGGTGCTTTCGGTATTTGAGAGCTGTGAAGTGCATTGATTTTTTTTCCTGTACGTAACGAGCAGGTTCTCCAGCTGCTCTGCCCAGAGACAGAAGCCATTTACAAGTTCAGAATATACTGCTCGAAAATTAATCGAGACAATTTTTTAATATGTTTACGTTATTGCCTTGATAAAAAATGTGATTTGGAAAGAAGAGTATGTTACAACTTGCCCGTGAGCATTTTATAAGGCCACTTAAGCCATGAAATACTCTCTTTCCCCTTGTGCTTGGCAGTGAGAGAGAAGACAGATGAGAATTGAGATGTTCACGTGCGCTGTGGCGGTTGTGACTATAACTGGGCAAAATGAGGTCTGCAGCTTTCAGAGGCTTTCTTCTGTAAAGTGACCCAGAAACAGTGATGAGGATAGAAAGTCGATTTGTCAGAGTACAAGTTATGGTAGTGAGCTGGCAGCAAATACGGAAAAGGGGGGGGAAAATAGGATGCAGAAGAGCTGGATCGAGTTAAGAGAGTGCAGGTAATCCACACGGCTGTACGCGAGTGCAGAGATGAATTTGCAGTGTTCCCAGCCCTTAGCTACCCATTTCATTTGTTTTTAAAAGAGAATCCCAGCTATGGCAGGGATTTTCAAAGGAGCCTGCACTACGCTTCCAGCGATGTTTGGAATATTAATTCCTCCAGCAGTTTCTTTGGTAACTGTGGGGTTGTTTTGCTGTACAATTCCCCTTTTGCCACGGTCCCCAACTACGAAAAAGCAATAGAAGTGCCATAAAGCATTTCGTATTACTTATTTGCAGCACTTCTACGTGATGAGAGGTAATTATTTTCTCTACTTTATGTGCTCTGAACTGAGTCACGGGAGGACCTTGGCCCAGAGGAGGGCTTACGTTTCTGAAGCCAAGGCTACGGTGGAATTTAGACGCTGGAGTCCAAGAGCACAGCCCTCCGGCCCCTGCCTCGTTAGTCAAGTGCCAGACATAATTGGTGTGTGCGCCAGCGCATGCGCAGGAACGCCGCCGCCTTTATCTCCCTGGAGAAGCCCGAAGCTCCCCTGCCCCTGCCCCATTGCTGTGCCTTGGGCTGTGCTTTTTGAGGCTGGGAGACACAGATCCTCTGCCTGGGAACGCGATGGAGCCTGAAGTGGTGGAGATTCGGAGCGTATCTAACGCTGTGGGGGAACTGGAGTCTCCAAAGGGAGTCACTGACTGCCTACACTGCAACTGTCAGGCACCAGTACAGGTTAGGCGTGGATCTGCTGGAGACAAGTTCTGAAGAGAAAGATGTGGGGGTCCTGGTAGACAGCAAAATGACAATGAGCAAGC
>NW_015090768.1:2668702-2676978 GCF_001431845.1 Calidris pugnax | reverse complement strand
GCTACAAAGATGATTCAAGGATTGGAGCATCTCCCTTATGAAGAAAGGCTGAGAGAGCTGGGACAGTCTGGAGAAGAGAAGGCTGAGGGGAGACCTTATCAATTCCTATAAGTACCTAAAGGGTGGTTTAAAGGAGGAGGGAGCCAGACTCTTTTCAGCGGTTGCCAGTGAGAGGACGAGGGGTAACAGGCATAAGCGGGAACACAGGAGGTTCCACTCAAATATGAGAAAAAACTACTTCACAGTGAGGGTGCCAGAGCCCTGGAACAGGCTGCCCAGGGAGGGTGTGGAGTCCCCTTCCTTGGAGATTTTCAAGACCCGCCTGGATGCTCCTGAGTAACATGCTCTAGCTCTAGGCAATCCTGCTTCAGCAGGGGAGTTGGACTAGATGATCTCTATGGTCCCTTCCAACTCTAAAATTCAGTGAAACTGGTTGCCTGATACGTTCCAGGGTTAATCACTTCTATCTCTCTTCTGCAAACTTGCAGCGAGATTATCAGTGAACAGTTGATCAATAATGTGTTAAGGGAAAATAAATGTTCGAAGCAAAAGAAGAGTTTCCATCAAATAATCAGACCTACTTGGTTTAACCAAGGCTTTAGTTAAACACAGTGCAGTTCTATGCCCATCAGAAAGCAGCATTTGATAGCAATAGTAATGGCCTGAGCAGAAGAGAAGCAGGAATTTGATGGCAGAGGTGGAACGTGGATTAGATCTGGAAGTTTCACCTTCAGCTCCAAGATGAATCATAACGGCCTCGTCTAAACGCCGTGGAAAAACCTCCCTGTGGTTATCCCTGGGCTGGTGTCATTAGTGGCAGCAGTAGATGGTGTCGCTCTCAGAAGCTGGGAGCCAGCAGCAACAATTATGTTTTGTTCTATTTTATTCTATGTTTTTATAGCTGACACTGGCAAAACCACCAGCTTCTTGGCGCGCCGCCCGAAGAAGTGCTCTCCGCTGTTATTGCCACTAATGGAACGAAAATAGCGATAGCAAGGAAGGGAAACTCAACCAAAAAAGCATAGTGCAGGAATCTTTCCACCCACCCTCCACCTGGCAAGGAAAGGCAAGGGTGTGAGTACAACCAGAGAAAGGGAACAACCTCTGAGAGTGCGGAGTCAGCACCTTCTAGAAGCAGTACGTCGAAAAAAGTCGAAAAAATGCACAGAAAGAGGTGGTGCCGCACCAACCTTCTCATAAAACTGGTCGTCTCTCCTCTCTGAACCCAGGCACCTCTCTCACCAGTTGAACAATGGGCCAGCCTTGGGTTAGATCACCAAATATTTCCAGTTTGGTCAATGCTGATAGATTTTTTTTTTTTTTCTTCTAATTTTAAAACTCTTCCACCGCACCTAGAGGTAATGAAACCCAGCAGACGCTCTGAGATGGGTTGGCACAGAGAGCTGCAGGAAACCGGGCACTTGGTCAAATAGTTTTAGTAGACTTATTTTCAGTTTTCCAACCTTCTGAAGCTTCACCGATTAACTTCCTCCCAACACCAATTCTCTTGGCATCATGTATGCAAATCACATGCAATTGGGAGAGATTAAAGGTTGATTAATTGAACTACAGGATCTAATTCCTGCAAAATAACAGTAACGACCTCTTCAAGTTTATTTCCATTGCAGCTTAACCGAGGGGATCTCCGTAAACAAGTCAAAATGTGTTACAGCTGAAGCCTCAGCCAGAGAACCTGGAGAACAGGAAGGGGATGGGTTTTGCGTTTTTTTCTCCATGAAAAAAGAACAAACATGTAGAAATCAGACACTTCGCTAAGTGTGTTTATAGCAAAAAGTCATGTTGCATGACAGTTTCTATAGAAACCTTTTCATAACTGAATGTCAGAACATTTTAAAGTCTCATAAATTTTTTAAGAAGGCAGTGGGAAAGTTTAGCTTGCCTTACATCCTTTGTGCCAGTTTTCCATATTTAACAAGTTAGAGCATTTTTAAGGACAAAATATTAGCGGGGTAGTTTCAAATCCCAACCTCTGCTGGCAGGGATAAATCACTGACTGATATTATATCAAAACAAATGACTGGGAAGAGCCTGGTTGCTCCCAGTACGTCCCAGCTCTTCAGTTAATCACCTCAAAGATTTTCTTCAAGTTTATAATTAGCCAGACCTGTGAGGGTTGTAAATCACATCATAATGGAGATGTATCGATTTGCCCCAGTGAATGCTTTAACTCAGCGTTATAATTTCACTAATTTTTGATAATGAAATGATTTCACAATTTCCTGTGAACTATCAGTATTGCTTTCCAGTTCTTAGAAAACAGGCCTTTACAGAAAATCTCAGACAGAATGATTTGAAACTACAATTTGCAGCACATTAACAGGTTGGCCAATAAAAATACTCCATATAGGAATGTGGGGTTGTAACTGCTTTTACTAGAAGTGCAAGGAACATTTTATTTGAATACTAAAATTGCCAAAATGTATTATTTGCCAAGAAGTTATTACTAAATTTAAAGTTGACTCTGAAGGAGGAAAAATAAAGCCCATGCAGGGAAGAATGGTTGTTTAAAGCTGGGAGGGTATTGTTTTAGGAGAAGTATTGCTGAGGTTCCCCTGTGAATATACTGGCCTTTAGGACCATTTATTCAAGAGGACTGTACTTAAAATAGTTCTTTGATCTTATCGTCTTCTGTTCTTGGTTATTATTCAAGAAGCTGGATTTGTTTTGTGTTGGTTTGTTTTAAGATTTACTTTTTTTTTTTTTTTTTGCTGTCTTTAACTATAACCTTCATGCGGATTTGCTAATGATATGCATTAGGCAACAAAGGTTATAAATTCTACTGCAAAGACCACGATTCCCAAAATAGACCATTACATTAACATTTCAGTGTAATGATTTCCTCAGAATAGTTACTCGCTTTATAAGTTATAGCTCTTGCCTCTTTTATCTTTTTACTGTTTATTTGCAGACTGCTGTGTTACAGAATGGAAACCGAGGTGGAGTTGCTAACCAGTCTGTTACTGGGGTAATTCATAATTTCCAACACATTTAGGAGCAATGTCACGCCAAGTTTAACAGCTCTCAGGTTCCACTTCAAAAGAAAACGTTCAGCTGTGAGAAGTGGTTTTTGTATCTGTTACGGGAGAACGTTTCAAGAGTAAAGAAACATCCCATTTTTGGTCATAAACAGCAGTACCTGATGTATCCCAGTGGATGGGAGTGATGTCCAGTACAAATGTGGCTCCTGCAAAGCAGTGTGAGCAAAGTGAGGATCAGTGTTAATTGGCAACGTGACTCTGAGTGCAGCCTGTGGCTGTTGGGGGCTCTGAACCGATCTGTTGCCCATCTGGCATCTCCTCCACGAGATGGGCAGTGCTGGGATGCGATGTGAGGGACCTGAAGTCTGAGCCTGTATTACTGCAATTCCTAAGTGCTCAGAGAAGGAAACGTTAATCACAATATCTCTGGTATTAAAACGAGCTTAGCGCTTAGTTGGGAGGACTTACCCTGGCACAGTACTTGTCTCAACAAAATTGCAGTCTAGACTGTGCTGAGCTATTCTAATGGTTAATTACCAAAGAAGCCTGGGACTAAGCTGTAGCTGCAGAGAGGGGTTAGGAAGCTTTTGCCTCACCAGAATACCGAAGGTATCACTTGCTCACTGTGCTGCTCGAGGTTGGTAATTTGATATGAAATTCCATTTGTTTCTTCATGATCCCCACTGTTACTGCACTGAGAACGTCGGACGTATTTAAATTTGTTAGAAAAAATGGTGAAAGGAACTTCTTTTGGCACTTCGGGTATATTTTGGAGGCATTCTGCATTTCTGAGATAAACGATGGAGCATCTAGGTGCTCATCACTGAGCTAATTACAGGTGCTGATAACTGAATCTACATCTTTTGGTTTGAAATTTTCAGTTTCCTAATGAAACAAAAGGAGCAGCGAGAGCTTGAAACAGTGGGCATAATAAAGACTAGAGAGAAGAGGTATTGTTTACACTTTGTTCGCATAAAGTGGTGTTAGCAACCAGGGATTTTTATGGAAGCTTTGGATTTGCAGCTTTGGATTCCACGCCCTCACTGCAGGAAACACAGCAATCGCATCGTTTCAGAAAACTGTTCGGATTTCTCTTTCATATAAGAAATCAATTATCTAAAGAGCTCACATATACATTCCTAGTATCTCGTATACCTGGGGACATCAGATGGGTCTTTAAAATCCAGCAGACGTTCTAAATCTCAGCTTTTATTTCATCTGCACAGATCTAAACTTGTTTGGACTTTGGAACATGGACATTTATGCCCGAGTGTATCTTTAATTCGGGAAGAATGTTTGTAACACAATTCTCTCTTAACACTCTAAACCCGTACAAATGAAAAAATATAATATGGCTTGTATTACTTCAAAGCTTCAGGAGCACAGGGAAATTAATCTTCAGCTTAGAAGAGCTACAAAAGCAGCTGCTGGGGATGGGTACATTACTCTTAATTAACAAGGAATTTAGTGAACTAAATTAAATTACCACAAAGTGGCTTATCTGTATAATAGCATCAAGTCAGCAGCGCAACCAAAGTTACGCTTAGAGATCACAACAATTTTCTGCTGTTTTTTTAAATAGCGCTTTTTGCTTTTGCAGCAATTTTGAAACAGAATGAAAGTGAGTTAGAAAACCCAAGACTGTTTAGAGTGCAAAGCGTAAATGTGTGGGGCTTTGTTTTGAAAGCAATGTAAAGTGAGTAACAGCACACTCATACAAACATATGTATACAATGTCTGCATAGAGGTCTTTTATCAACAAGATGAAATTCTTCCAGGAAAATACATAAATACCAAACATATGTATACAATGTCTGCATAGAGGAGGAAGGTCTTTTATCAACGACATGAAATTCTTCCAGGAAAATACAGATATTTATACATGCATTGGCTCACTGTCCTCTTCCTCTCCTCCAGGGTGGAGCTGGCTGGAAACTGTTACCACTTGCATTTCACCCTCAGTTGCACCATCTCAGCATCTTCCTGAAGATGTTTCCAGCTCCTGCAGATAGAATTATAGAATTGTCCAGGTTGGAAGGGACCTTTAAGATCATCAAGTCCAACCATCAACCTAATTCTGATTAAAAAATGTCAACTATGTCAACTAGTCTTTTAAATCCTCCAGGGATGGTGCCTCAACCACTTCCCTGGGCAGCCCATTCCAAGGCTTAATAACCCTTTCAGTGTAAAAATTTTTCCTAATATCCCATCTGAATCTCCCCTGGTGATGCAGCAGCACGGAGGCTTGCGAGAGGGTTCCCTGACCTGTGTCATATCTCCCAGCACAGGTTAGTGAGGACTGGTTAGGCTTACACAATTTTATTTTCACTGTTACAAAGCAGTTTGCAGGTACCAAGAACTCAGCTGAGGGCAGTAATGGCTGACCTGAAGGAGCACTGGCCAAAAGGACCAGAACACAGAGGACCACAACCTGTGACTCCAGCCCTGAGTTTTGGTACTTCTGGAAGAAACGGTACAGTAAAATGGGATAATTCCCAAAGGGAGAAGAGATTAATTTTGATGTCTGGGGGGGGGGCCCTCCAAAGGACTCTGGTGTTTTACTTATCAGTGCCAAATGTTGACTGTTCTTGTATTTAAAGATACTTCAATTCTCCAGGTACCTGCTTGAAGGTGTACTGCAGTTTACAATAGGATGATATTTGGGTTCAAGAGGGAATATTTCCGTAGGTCTGACAGGTTATTGGTGCTGTTGCTTTTCTGGCTGATTTTGGTGGCCTCTCTCTCTTCCTTTCCATGGCCCACCTCCATGGACAAGGGCAACATCTTTGATCTTTCCTGCTCTCTTCCTGCGGCACTTGGTAGTCGCCTTTTAGCACAGACAATTCCTTCATTTATCCGTGTGATGTGAACACTGGGGGGTGAAAAATTATGAACACTTTTAGCTATAAAATGCAATCTTTTAAAGAGTTTTTGAGAAGGTAATCACTGTAGGTAGGATTAATTATCAGTAACATACAGGTGAACCAGAGCATCCACCTTCAAACGGGAACAATTAATGGTATAATTAATTACTCTGCTTTCACTAGTTCATTACCTTCATTTAACTGCATAATGTTTTATCAGATCCATAATTTCTACTGTTATAGCTTCATCTGGCAATTACTTCTGATGTGTTTCAGTGTTTCTAGCAGTATATTCTAACAGAGCAATTTTTTTAAGGTCCCAGCACAATTTACATCACATAATCTATATTAGGATTTGGATAGGTTTTGAGGACACAGTTTCATAGTTTGACCTGAAAATCAGTTTGTAAATACTCACTAGCATCCTTTTCACTTTTTTTTCCTTTTTTTCAGTCTTTTCCATGGATAATTTTATAGGCAGCAGGATTAATGATCTATAAATCCTTAGGAATAAGAAGCCTATACCTCATAGCTTGTGTTGGAAGAGATATTTCATAGCTTTAAAAGGCAAATCTTCACCTGAAATTTGAAAAACCCAACAGGTATATACTTATTTTTCAGTTACATGTGTCAAAGAATGGTGACCTGGGAAAATCTTGCTTTCCTAAGAATATGAAATTTTCTTTACATCAGATCTCACACTAATAATTTGTTATAATAGTTATTGTTATAGTAGTTGTTCCTGTTTCTTGGTTTAAGTATGACGGCTAAGCTAAGGTTGTTTAGGACAGGGTGAACCTGGCAGAACTCAAACTCTCTCGTGACAAATATATGAACTATTTACAAATGTCTTTCACACCTCTGATTTCCAAAAATTCCTTAAACATAATGCAAATATTGAAGAAGGCGGACCATTAGCTGTTTAAAAAAATTTGGGAAAAGGAAGCCCTTGAGCAGCCCTGACAATTGTTTTAATAATACACCAAAAAGAACAAAAAGTACTTTGATTTTTGTTTGCTCAGTAGTTTTAAAATTCATTTTAGAAGTGATGAAGGTCCAAGATTCTTTGTAGTCTTAACTTGCTACCTTTCGTTTAGACCAAAGCAACTTCTAAGGACACTCTTGTTGTTTGGTGGTTTTTTTTTCCTGTAACTGGTAATCCTGTCTCTAAAACAGCACTTTAAACCTAGTCAAGAATTGTCATTATCCTGGTTTGAGGAATTAGATTTTCTTGATAAGAACTTACTCATATAGACCAAATTTAAATCGAAGTGTGTTTCCAATTTCCTTTTAAAGACTACTATTTCTCAGGTTTGGATTCTCCTTTGCCTCTTCTTTGTGGTTGGCCTCGTATCCAAAAATGGACACAAATATTTAAATTATTCTTCATTCATTTATAGCAATGATGACAACTTTAAGAGCTAAATTTACTGTGTGGCAAATGACACTGCAAGTAAATATGCTAAGGGGAAATGAATTTTCCAGGTGAATAACCTATTTTACTTTTTAAAGCAAGCACTGACTATCAGAGTGAAACATTTTGTAGAGAGGGAGGCTTTATAGCAGGGAAAATTTCTTTTGAAGTGACTCTATGAAATATGTTCCTTCTATTGGGATGGTGATGGCCGCAAGCCCTCTCCTGCCCATCCACCATCACATGGTTCTTTGCCCCAAGAGGGTGACTTTTGCCGCAGGTGCAGAACCCAGGCATTGATTAACCCATTTGGACGCTTTGTTATTTCTTTGGTATGTTTCTGATGAAGAATAAAATTAGAGAAGACAAGCTTGGGCCCTTGTGCCTGCTAACTCCGCCATGGAGCACTTGGGTTCACTCCACCTCAGCTTTATTTTGTTGTCTCTCTGCATTTCAGTCTCTGCAGGAGGACTTGCACCTAAGGAAGGTACCGATGTTGGGAGTTTGGGGAAATGACACTTTCTGGGAGCGATGAGCCACATTGTGCCTCAGAGAGGGTGTCCAGGCCTTGGCCTTCTTGAGAACCCTCCATCATGATGGTTCTTGAGGCGATTTCCCTTGTCAGGGAACCCCAAACTCTCTCCTCAAGAGTGCTCAAGTCCATCCTTAAAATCTGACTCGAGATATGTCACCGTGGGGGTGAAATTTGCCCTCTGACCCCCGTGTATCCCCACACACCCCACGGGGGTTGGCAGCCTAAGGCGGCTCCATGAGCTACCGCGCTCCCCTCGAGTCTCCCCGCTCCCCCCGCCCGTCCCCCTCTCCTCACGGGGGATGTGCATCCCCTTCACTACCCCTTTGTGCGGGCCGGGGTCGGGGCTGGCGGGGAGGCCGAGCCCGCTCTTCCCTCACGGGGCTCCCCGGCGGAGCTTCCACAGACTCCAACCTGCCCCCGGGGAGGGCGGTGGGTGCGGCCCGGCGGCGGGGAGGGGAGGGCCG
>NW_015090768.1:2592296-2668436 GCF_001431845.1 Calidris pugnax | reverse complement strand
GGGAGGCGCGGGGGTGCCCGCCTTCGCCCTCGTCCCCGGGGGAGTTCGGGGGGCTGCAGCTTCCCGTCCTCCCCCCTCCGCGGGTCCGCTCGGGCTTCTCCTCCCGACGCCTCCTTTGGCAGGCGGCTTTGTTGCCGCCGGTGGCCGCGGTGCCTGAGGAGAGCGGCTCCGGCACGTCCTTCCCCGCGGCGGGAAGAGTCGCCCTCATGGGCCGGGGGAGACGCGGGGCTGGCAGGGGTCGGCACCGTCCCGCTGCCGCCGTTACCGGCCCGACTGCCGGCGGCCGGGCCCCCGGGGCTTGAGGGAGCAGCCCCGGTGGTGGGGGCAAAGCCCGGGGGGGGGGCTCTGAGGGAGCGTTTCTGTGCCAAGGTGTGCAAATGAGCACGGCTAATGCGTGCGCTAATGGCAGTCCGGTGGCTGCGCCTCAAGGGGGGCAGCGGCCCCTCCGTGGCCCCGTTAAGGGAGCTGCAGCGGGGGCACCGTCCGGGCGGGCTGGGAGAGCTTACCACGGAGTCACAGAGCCGGCATGGCTGGAAGAGACCTTTAAGACAGAGTTCTAGAACTGTCTGGGTTGGAGGGGACCTTTCAGATCATGGAGTCCAAGCACCAACCCAGCACTGCCCAAAATCCCCCTAACCCATGTCCCTCAGCACCACCTCTGCCCGGCTTTGAAATCCCTCCAGGGATGGCGACTCCACCACTGCCCTGGGCAGTCTGTTCTGATGTTTGATAACCCTTTCTGTGAAGAAATTTTCCCCAATATCCACCCTAAACCTCCCCTGGGGCAACTTGAGGCCGTTTCCTCTTGTCCCATGGCCTGTTCCTTGGGAGAAGAGACCGACCCCCCCTGGCTACCCCCTCCTTTCAGGGAGTTGGAGAGAGCGAGAGGGTCTCCCCTCAGCCTCCTTTTCTCCAGGCTGAACACCCCCAGCTCCCTCAGCCGCTCCTCACAAAGCTTGTGCTCCAGACCTCTCACCAAGTCCAACCATCAACCCAACACCACCAAACTGTGTCCCCCAGCACCACATCTACCCCTCTTTTAAATCCCTCCAGGGATAGTGACTCCACCACTTCCCTGGGCAGCCAGTTCCAGTGCTTGACAACCCTTTCGGTGAAGAAGTTTTTCCTAATATCCAGTCCTGCAACACATCCAGTTTCTGTGTTAAAGCAAAGCTAAAAAGCTTCAAGCCTGGGTTGGTTTTATTTTTTTTCCTGAGGTGAGCAGTGCGCACTCAGTGAAGGTGTTTTTCCGCAATCTTTTGGTGCTTTAGGAAAATTCTGCTCAAATTACTGCAATTCAGAGGAGAAAATTGGTGAACTCTTAAACCTAATGCATGTGAGTCAGATTTTGAGGTGATGTAGCTACGCAGTCACTTACCAGATCTTTACCGGCTCCAAATACTCAACTTGATGCGCAAGCATAAAAAAAAAATGTAATTGCAGCTTTTGTTCTAAACCACTCCTGGTGTCTCTTCCCCTCTCTTTCTAAAGCACTGTCAGTTTTAATACCTGCGGGTAAGTGCAGCGCGTGAAGACTATCATTTTCTCTGTAACTCCAGGAGAAAGGGAGCATTCATTTCCCAGAGAATCTTTCAGCAATTGGTGTAATTTGATGCAGAGTAACGAGCTCGCTTGTGGCTATGCTTCTTGCTGTTTTGTTCTCAGGTATTCGGTGCATTTCGGTCTGCCTGGCCGTGTGATTTTAGGTAGTTGGAGTTTTAGGTAGGTGGGTTTTGTTGTGATCCTGCCTGGTGTTGTACACACAGAGCCTCACCTCTGTTTATAGCGACTTAATGCCCTAATCGATAGCAAACTCGCAGCTTGGGAAACCCTGCTAATCTTTGTCGTCTCTTCAAGAAGCCAACTGTGTTGACAGAGAGGTATTACTGGCATATCACAAGGCACTTGCTGTGAACAGCCAGAACAGGATCACTTTGTCTGACACTCCAGCAGTTGTGTTACTCGCTCCTGGTGCACGCAGCAGGTACTTCACCAGTTTGCGTGTGGACTGGTTAAAAGCACATCTCTCCTGTATGGAAGCCATCACTTTTGGCATTACTCGGTCAGACAAAGAGTACTGCAGGGAAATATTGAGTGTGAAGATCTAATTTGGCAGCCACACGGTATGTTGGAAGTTGGCCATTTTGTTTTGGTGACTAAAAAGTGGCACTTGGGTGCCTTTTTCTCCAATACAAGGTTCTTACGTTCACCTGTTGCTAGGCTAGAACACTACTGCCACGTACAGATCCTGAAATACAGTTTCAAAAGATGTCATTTTAATTTTTAACATCATTGAGCTATTGGTGTTGGCATGCGAAGGCAGACTAGTCGTGCTCTTGAGAGGAAGTTTCTGTCCTGGAGCAGTTTTGGAAAGGAGAAGTATGTTTGTGGTCAGGCATGTTAAGTATACCTGTGTATTTGGCTGTCGAGCGTTTCCAAAAATTACCATGAAACTTTACATTCCTTAAATCAAATTCAGTTCCTTAAATCCTTGGTAAACACTGTGCAGAGGTGTTTTGTCTGCTGTTTTCTTCTTTAAATGATTGGTTAGCCAAGTAAAATCAGATAAACTATTGCTGCCCTGGCAAATTTATTCCTCATCAAGAAAGAGGTGAACATTGTTACAATGCAGCAAAGTCTTCCAGAATAGTCTTCCATAAATGTAATTATTAATCTCTAATCATTGGGATTTTGGGTTTACTATCATTCGTTGTTATTTTGCGAAGAGTGAGGCCAAGATTTGCCCAAATGGTTTTCAAGTGAAAAAATGCTTTTCTGATGATACAGATTGGTGATGTTCAGTGTTGTCAGACAGTTCATCATCCTCAAAATGAGAACGAAACTTTTTTTTTCAGGTGAAATCAGGTAATGAACACTTTCCTCTGCCAGTTGTAGCTACATATTAACCTTTTTTATTTATTATTGTACTTGTAATCTTCTATTACCTTTGGAGTTCCACCTGTGTTAAACTGAATTAAAAAAAAAATATTAATAAATTACTCTTAAGGCCACAGATGAAATGTACCTTAGCCATGAAGTTTCTGAACCAGAAACAGAGGAGCACAGGTTTGTAGTCTTAGAAACCAAACAAACAGAGAGAGATCATTAAGTGTCAGAAGCCTTCAGCGCTTTAGGTGCTGGGTGGCTATTGCTAAGGGGCAAAGGTTGCCCACGTTTGAATCTTGGCAAGCGGGGTTTCTCTAAATGCATTTGGCAACATCTGTGTTCCTAAGGAAATCCAGAGCCTGGTTTCAGGAGGAAGGGCAGCCTGAAGAAGGCACTTCTCAGTCTGTCACCCCGAGGAAGTCGGTCAGTTCCCTCACGAGCTATTTTCATTGAGTGTCACTACGAAACAAACCCAAAGGGGGAACAAATCAAGTCAAAATTATGTCAAGAAGACTCTGCATTGGGCTTTATAGCTCCATCTCCAAATATGTACTTGCAGGATTAGTATTTCTTTAAGCAATTCTCTCCCTACAGCCATGGAGAAGGGTGTTTTTGTGACAGATCTGCAGTAAACATTTTTATTAGCACCTTCACTGTTCTTGAAGGCAAAGTCTCCGTTTTCTGTTTAGTTGGCGAGTCAGTACTGATGTGTCACAGTGAAATTCCTGTCCCAAAGTGGGGTCATTTACCCGGGGTGCAGATGCCAATATACACACAGAGTAGAGGTATTATCTATTTATTGCATTTCTGCAGGGATGGGTGCTGGGTGGTGATCCACAAAGCCAGCCCCCCGGCCTAAAAACTCTTAGGAATATTTATACGGTTCAAAACACAGAAATACACACCCTTAATTATAATTATTGATTAGTACCTTAACAATTTCTGTTGGTTATTACATATTGTTTTCATGTAAAGCTACAAGATCCTTTAATTGATGTGGACATGGGAGGGTAGTCCAGTTGAGCTGGGGGTTGACACCTCCTGCTGCCACCTTTACTTTTCCCCCAGTTACTGCAAATTTTTGTTGACTTTATGCTTTATCCAGCAGCTTCCTGGTTTTCAACCAGTTTCAGCACCTCCTGTTGTGGGATGTTTATTATTATCAGCCTCCTGTTCTTCTCCAAGGGTATATTCATTAGTAGGCGTTTATGGTTTATTACAAGTGTCTGGTTTCACAGGGCCTTGTGACCTTTTTACAGCTCTTTATTCTTACCTAGTGAGAGATTCTAAAATACATTTTACCTTCTTAAAAGTACGTTTTACCTTCTTAAAGTACATCAGAATCTTCTAGACTTCCTCATCTGGTTCATCCAGCGCAGTACTTGATCTGTGCACATTATCAAAGATGTGGTATGAGCTAAAAATGGACATGTGCTATTGCTGTCACCTCTCCGGATCTTGAGATGAAGCACCATTGATAGCTGTGATATTTTTGTTCCTTTTTAGATTGCTGGATCTCTAAAATTAGATAAAAATGCACTTGTTACTATTCTTGACTGATTTTTATTAGTTGGGTCAGTGTTGTGAGTAAAACAGCTTCCCAGGTCAACTCCTGTTTTAAGTAATGTCACATTTTCCCTCCCTAAAGCCACAGTTTTCTATCATTATAGCTATATGTGAACTATATTAAAAGTCTACTGAGTATTTTGTTCTACTTAAGGAGTGTTCCTTCTCCTCTCCACCTGATCTTCTTGCTCTGAAGCTCTGGGAGAGGTGTGAGGATACTCCTCTACCTTGCAGATCTCCTTCCAAGATGACTCTTACCAGAGTGATCATTTTAGGGCTTCATTAGGATGAAGGGCCGTAAGCAGGACCCAAGGAGTCCTAGCTGGGCAGTGATCCGTGATGTTTTATGGTGAGACAGGGAAGATGTCCCATTGGTGTTGCTCTTCTCTTTGAAAAATGTCAGTTGGTGGGTCTGTTGTTGTTAGCGTTAATATCCTCTGATGCAGTGTTGTGGTAGGACAGATATTTGTATCAAGAACCTTTGCAAAGGACTTAAAGGTAAGCTTGGTTCTAGTAATTTGTTTTATTCTGGTTTTATCTGGTTTATTTGTTTTATTGCTTGACAAAGAAGCAGCAGTCTCTTGGAAATCTCTGGCGATGGCCTTGTTGTGCGTGTATCTCCCTCCACTGTCATCTCTGCTGAATCAACGAATCCTTTTCAATAGGGAGGAGCACCATCGTGTATGATGCTGAAAGTCCAGTGTTCAAAGTCATGCATGGCAAATTGAAGGTCCTTGGAACTATTGTAAAACTGCTCTGAGTGCTTCTGGAGGGAGGAGAACCTGAGTGGAGAATGGATTGAGAGCAGGCCCCGAGGAGAAGGACTTGGGGGTGTTGGTGGATGAGAAGCTCAACATGAGTCGGCAACGTGGGCTGGCAGCCCAGAAACCCCCCCACCCTGGGCTGCATCCCCAGCAGCGTGGCCAGACCTGTTGGAATGAGTCCAGTGGAAGGGCACAAAGATGATCAGAGGGCTGGAGCACCTCTCCTAAGAAAACAGGCTAAAAGGGTTGGGGTTGTTCAGCCTGGAGAAGAGAAGGTTCCAAGGAGACCTTCCAGTCCCTCACGGGGCTCCAGGAAAGCTGGGGAGGGACTCTGGATGAGGGAGGGGAGCCCTAGGAGGAGGGGGAAGGGTTGGACACTGCAAGAGGGGAGATGGAGCTGAGATGTGGGGAAGAACTTGTTTGGTGTGAGGGTGGTGAGAGCCTGGCCCAGGTTGGCCAGAGAAGCTGTGGCTGCCCCATCCCTGGAGGGGTTCAAGGGCAGGTTGGAGGGGGCTTGGAGCAACCTGGTGTGGTGGGAGGTGTCCCTGCCCAGGGCAGGGGGTTTGGAACTAGATGATCTTTAAGGTCCCTTCCAACCCAAACCATTCTATGATTCTAACTGCTCTGGGCAGAGGGAGAGAAGGAAATAACTTCTCTCCTTTACTGATAAAGAGATGCCAAGAGCTTCAGGATGACCAAAGTGTAAGTGAAGTTGTACCTACCAAACGGGAAGTTTTGTTTGGCTGTTATTTTAAGTTTTATTTCAGTATTGTATGGCAAGTCAGCTTCTGTTTGTTTTGGTTTTTATAATTATCCCAGTGGATTAGAAGAATTGTTTTTGATTTCCCCCAAGTCATTGTTTTTTCACTGCTAGTGGTTCCTTATTTACGTCTGATTAACTTCCATAGGAGCAGTAGCTCACAGATGTGAGGTAATGAGCAGTCCGGTACCAGTTGGGATCGCACAGAGAAAGAACACACCCTGGGCTATCTTTCTCCCTCATCATTATTGAGACTTGTGGCAAAATCTTTAATTTTCACTGCTAAGATTAACCAGCCAATGAGGGCTTTTTCATTCCCCTCTTTGCAGCAAAGGAGCCAGCCCTGTGGAAGATGCCCTTGCTTTCAACCATTTTTTTCTGTGCTTTATTATCTTTAAAAGCCACCATATTACATTCACATTTCTGCTTTTCCTCTTTACCATCCGAGGCTAGAAAATAAATCTTACAGAGAGGCTGTTCTACTTTAATGTAGGACGTGAAATAAAGTAGGGCTGATTAATTATTTTAATACCCTGTAGTTCTTCTTTGGCATGACGGAATCTACAGAAAGATGAAACATTTGGGTGTTGATAAGAAACTGGTGCAGTCCACCTGGGATAGGGATTTATTTTGTGTTTTAGGACCTGATGGACCCCTCCAAGTTTTTTTTCACCAGTGTCTGGTTCTGATCAAAAGACAAATCACTTCTTGGCATGATGCTGTTTCTGGTGGGATTGGCGTGGGGGTTTTCTTTTTTTTTTTTTTTTACTTCTTTCTCCCTGGATTAACCACGATTTTCCCTTGTTCCTTTTTGATCGAAAGCCTTTAATGAACTGTGATGATTTGAGGAAGTGCTCTCTCCCAATCTGTTGTATGCCAGACGTTTAAGTAGAAGGGGCCTTTGTGTTTTCGTTAGTCCTCCGTCACACTGACTGCACATGAAAGGCATACTTGTTGGATAGTGAGTAGCTCTCATGCCTTAGGATGTACGTGCTTTTTTGATTTTCTTTATTGCTTTTCTTTTGCTTTGTGCTCCTGCTCTCTCATGTTACCTCTTCTATGTCTTTTTCATCTTTCACTTAGCTCGCATACCGCCCAGGATACCCAGGAGGTTGAAATTAATTTCCAGTCCCATAGCGTTCCTCTTACCAACACAATAATATGTCTCTGGAAGATCAGAGAAATATGTTTTTCATTCCCTGCTCATCTTAAGTCTATTGAGAAACTGTTGTTCTTTAATGACAACATTTACTTATATTACTTCACTAAAAATCTTTGGAGGGCACGGTCTCACAAAAGCAAGAGTTAATTCTCACACAAAAAGGATCACCCCAACGGCAGTTTATGGCCTAGAATTACAGGCTTGATTTTATTTTGGGTTTTACAGTTTGTGACTGTTTGTGGAGGTGAAGAGGGGATGTGCTGAGCAAAAGCTTTTAGGGCCCACCTCGGTGCTTCCCTGGATGCTTGGGAAGGTGGACATCTGCTACACATCTTAGACCTCATCTCACAGCTGTTGTTCATTGAAGAACTTTCTTTAACTCAGCATTGAAAAAAAAGCTTGAAAATTTGTCAGAGAAGAGATCATACTATACGGTATGGTGAGCCCAACCTTTGAACTTTTGCTTTTTAGGAGCAAGGGAGGATTTTTGCCTGGCACTCAGTGCCCAGTTGGAGAAAATTTGCGGACTTCCTACCCCTGTGGCCATTAGTAGACAGGAGATGTTTAAAATTGCGCTTTGCACCAGTCCCTCTGCTTTGTTATCTCACTCTCTTGCTGGTGCTGTGGACTCTGCTTCTTACTCTCCAGCAGTCTCCAGAGGGGATTTTCCCTCTGGGATTTTCCCTTAATGACAGATTATTGTTTTTAACTGTGTTGATGTTCTGTTGCTTACTATCTTTTTTCTTTTTTTACCTTTTTTTTTCTCTTTTTCTTTTTTTCACACCTTATAATATCTGCAGTGAATTCCATGTGTCATGTCACGGACTCAAAGATTTAGTGGTCTAAAATTTGAATTAAATAAACACCCCGTTATATCATTTGTAAATGTAAAGCTTTTTCCAGAGAAGTCCTCTTCTTTCCCGCCCTGCGTACACAAATGAAAACAAAGTCTTTTTTAGTTATGAGATGATTTAAAACTTCTGGGTTAGCCAAACATGTTATTTAGTTCAACTACTTAAAACATAATTGATTCCCTTTTCAAGAATATGCGTGTGAAGTTTAGGCCTTCAGCTACTTACTGAGAGCCAAGTTATAGACGGGGCTTGTGCAGTGTTTATATTGGAAACACCACTGAAGCTTACTGTACAAATCTGGCCAGGCACCATTAAAATTGTTAAATATTTGCGTTGCCAGAATAACATCATTCAGTATTGCATCTAGGGAGAGAAAAATACTTGGGTTTAGGGTGCTGTAGGCTTTATATACGTGGTATATTGCTCCGGGTGATGACTGGGTGTTTCTTGCACTATGACATCCTGGGTATGAAAAGCTGATTTTATTAGAAATAATACAACAAGCTTTACTAATTTGATAAATACTGCAGATGTGCCTGTTAATAACTCCCTTTCTTGTTTGCATTTAAAACGATGCAGGTAATAAAGCATAAAGCCAGATCCTCTCTGAGAAAGGCATTCTTTCCGTTTGAGAGATGCAAAATTTAAATTGACAGTTTCTGGTAAAAACTCACGTTGCCAGTGTTTCTACCCAAGACAAGACAGGACAGGCCAAGAGTTGAAGTATTTCAAAACCACATTTCTTATAGTAGTAAATAATACATTTTAAAATGTGTATTCAAGCTGTATTTGCTAGTGGTTTCCTCTTAAATTCCCTTTAATATATTTACTTTTGCTTTTTCTTCTAATTTTAAAGTATGAACTGATTATTTCCTAGTTAGGACTTTAATTTTTACTGATGATAAGATTAACTAGCTTTCAAAATCAGCTACTTACAGCTTCAAAAGCAAAGCATTACTGGTTACATCTCTGTTCCACGATGTTTAGTTAGGGTGGCTGGCACGGCCCACGTGTTTATGCGACTGCTGTTACTCCCAGCGAGCTCTTCTCCATTTTCCCTTCTCCTCTCCATTCCTGTGGTGCGTATCATCCTCGCTTTGACCAGGGCCACATCCCTGGGAGCTTTCTGGTGGAGTTGTTTCTCAGGTATAAACACATTTTGGTGCCCAAAAAAGTTGGTGCTGAGTTTTCACGTTCTGGTTGAGGAGCCGACTATGAGCCGATCCAAGGAGTGCGATAATTAAGGGCTGAGAGAGGCACCACTATAAACAGTGTTTGTGTTGGAAGCTTCACAGGATCCATGACTGCTGTATGTCTGCCAGATAGCTTTATAGCTCCTTACAGTTTTCATTGTCAAAATATTATAATCTAGATGGACATTCAGTGCGTGACGCTGATGGCAGCTGGACCTTCAGCACGTTAGTGGATGTTGCCATTTTGTGTAGACCTAATGCGATGCAGTTAAATCATGATTATTGTAATTGTCAGACACTTTTCTTTAGACAAGTAGGCTCATTCATTTATAAAACAGGAAAAAAATCTTTCAGTTTTGCAAACGTTGTGTGGGAAACTGTTGAGTTGAGCTGGGACTGTTTAGTATGAGGAAGAGGAGGCTGAGGGGAGACCTCATCACTCTCTACAACTACTTGAAAGGACACTGTAGAGAGGTTAGTGCTGGTCTCTTGCCACAGGTAATCAAACACTCAACGAGAGGGAATATGTTGAACCTCCGACAGGTTGGGTTTAGACTGAACATTAGGAAGGAATTTTTCACAGAGAGAGTGGTCGGGCATTGGAATAGGCTGCCCAGGGAGGGGGGTGAGACACCATCCCTGGCTGTGTTTAAGGGATGTTTAGATGGGGTACTGAGGGATATGGGGTAGGGGAGAACTTTGTAGAGTAGGGGAGATGGTTGGACTCGATGATCCCAAGGGACTCTTCCAACCTGAATGATTCTATGAAAAATACTCATAGTGGCCAGTGTTGTGGTTTGGGCTGGACTGGCCGCTGTTGTCTTGGTCAACAGACGGTTTGGATGTGGATATTGTGAGCGTGGGCAAAGTGGTGGCAGCTGGGGATGGCAGCCAGGGATGGCAGCCACCGCTCACGTGTGGTGCCACCGCTGTGTTTATTACTGCTGCTTTGCTGAACCCTGTGTGATAAGAACGATGAGAGCTTGCGTTGTCTTTCCTGTGGAAAGGCTGACCTGGTGAGAGGGCAAGGTTTTCCTGCAGCAGAGCGTGGGTAGGGGCTGATGGCTCCTCCGTGGTGATGGGGATGGAGGTTTGAGGGCCAGGCTCCCCGGTGTGTGAGCCGTCAGGCTGCCGGGAGGTTGGGAACAGGGAATGAACTGTTTGTTTCTGCTGTGCTCAGGGAAACAGCCCTCTGCTTACATTCCTTGCAAGTTAATAGGGTCGCACCAGAGAATGTACCTGACTCGGATGGGCCCTTTCTCCTCCTGGAGTAAACACTCCAAATACCGGGTAACTGCTTACGCCAAAGGGTCCGAACGCCTTCCGTGCTGGTGGTGCACAGCTCAACCTTCTCAGGAACTTCTTGCTTTCTTTCCCTGACAGTTCTGCTCTGAGCTGTCAGGAACAGAAGCTGTTCGTTATGTTAAAATGGAAGTAGTGTTTATTCTCTTCTAGCAGACCTAAGTGTTGAAAGATTCTGAAGGTAAAGTTTAGAGAAGTTCAAAAAAGTCCAGCCCGAGTTCAAAAGCCCACTTAATACCTCTGAAAATATTTTAAAGAATCTTAGTCTAATGCACACAGATATTTACACATCTGTTTAATTTGCAGGGGCATACATTTGCTTAAGAGTCGACATGATGGGTTTTATTTTTGTAAATTGTCACAAACAGTCTTTATGTGAAAAATGCTTTCACTGGAATACTACCCAAACCCCGTGCTGCAGGTGAAGGTCTCAGCCCTGCCACGGGGGCCACAAGAGCAGAGGAACACTCATTTTCCTGGAAGAGCCTGTTCCACAAACTTGGCAGTGTTTCCAGTGACCTGTGGAAATCGGTGTTAAAATCTTTACAAAAATTACTTTGCCTAAATTAAGTTTTCATTTTAAGTCTTCCCTATGTTCCTATCATTCTTACATGAGATCTCATGATTATTCCATGAAGATACGTTCACTACAGGCCACTTTCCCTCCCAATTAAAGTTTCATTTACTGGGAAATCATGTGGAATCATCTGATTCACAGATGACTTTCAAAAGAGTGTTCAGAGCTGTTTGAAATAATATTTCCTGCTGCTTAATAATCATATAAAACTTTCAGTGTTACTCTTGGGAAATAATGTATGAAATAAAGAAGGTAAATGTGTCCCCCTTTTCCTAAGTAGGACAGAAATAACATCTTTAGGGTCCCCAGTGCCACAAAACTGTACAGAAAATGTCTTCTCAGTCTCTCATGACAGAATGAGCTGGTGTCTCTCGTTAGGGAGATGTCCACAGTCAAATCTGCTGCCTGACCTGAACCTTTGAATTGTACCTGGCATATTTTGCTTTTCAGAAACCACATCTTTATCCCGTCTGATCAGAGGATGGCTGGTAGCTTGAGAAATGCTGCCATATTTTATTCATGTAGTATTTGACAGCTGTGAACTAGTGAAACTAGAGATTGGCATTCGCTTGACTAAAAGGTGTGCACCTGATACCAGTTCATGGAGAACCCAATTAACCTCTAGGCTATATATATTGAATTAGCAAACTGGCAAGTAGACTGAGCTACTGGAAATTGTCTGCAATTAAACTTTCAGGCAAAGCTGGTTGATTATTTTGCTTATTCACATGGTCTTTTGCTGTTGTTTATGGGATTTACCCAACTAAAAGAATATGTATATCCAGGTTACTACTCGTAGTTTCTTCTTGAGGATGATTAATGTTCGTTATCTGCGTTCTTGCCACTGAAAAACTGAAAATAAGTTTGTGGTTTTTGTGGGGCACATGCACACACCTTGTTCTGGTTGGGGAACAGCTCTAGCAAACGGGTACACACCTCTTGGACTTGCTCCTACCCCGCTCCTCCCACACCCCGGCTCTCTCCCTGCTAATTAGTGGGAGCAAATAATGCTCTTGGGATTGATTCTTCGTTGAGCATCTGCGCGGTAATTGATAGAGGATACTTTCCAGGGGGTATTCTGGGCACAATCGTCTGCTGATTGAAAGAATATTCATTATTAAAAGAGTGAAAATCTGCTAAAGTGAACTTGAGCAGTTACAGGAAACTAAAGCAACTGGTGCATTTTCTGACGGCGTTGCCTGCCCTCAGTAAACGGCCTGATGTGATGTTGCCAGTATTTCTTGTCTGTGTGGTATTTTAACTATGGGAGCTGTACTTTGGAGAAATTGGGGTGGGGTTGCTATTTAATGAACTGTGATGTTATTCGTCTTTATCAAAAGACAGTCAATAGGACACCCTGTTGTGCCTATGGGACTTTATATAATAAAAAGTAAATTATTCAAATTGAGTAAGCCCGTTTTTAAGCCAGATTAAGCCAGATAAAAAAACACTGCTGCAGTAGTATAACCAGCTCTTTTAAAAACAAATATTTGATAGCGTTTCTATGGTGAGATTTTCTGTTTGTTGGGAAAGTTTTTTGTTTGGGTTTTATTATATTTTTTTTTTTAAATGAAGATGAATTTATACACTTGGTCTGGTGAAGTATTTATCTGAGGTTACTTGTATTTTTCTCTTTCAGGAAATCCATGACTTATTTAAAGATTATGAAATCAAGTATTGCTACGTGGACAGAAATAAAAGAACAGGTAAGAACTTAAAATCTTCTAGTGTCGTAACTTTCAATTCTGTGATGAAACTAGGGAGGAGCATCATCTGCTGTGTATGAAGTCATCAAGTTCTCTGCTGTCACATAGCTTGATTGTCCCTCAGTGCCTTTTTTGGCTGCGTGGTTTGTCACCTTCTACTGAATCCAGTGAAAATTGGAAACTTTATTAATGTCAGCTTGGTCCATTGTGGTATCTCTCAGGTGTATTTCCTCTGTTAGTGTCTCTTTGGGACAAAGCTCACCTCAACTGTCTGATTTCCTTTGAAAAACCAGGCCTGAGGCCTCTCTTAGGACAAACCACAGGTGGCTATGACATGGTCACAGGACAACTTACCTACCTCCAGGTGTGTTTCTGTCAGGTAATACAAGCCAGAAGCAATTTATTAAAGGAATATTAAGTCTTCAAATGAAATGTTGTCCTGAATTAAGTTCTGAATTATTTAAGTCTGATCCTCCATTTACAAATTAATTCTCTAAATAGGGGATTTGCAGATTTTTAGTGCTTGTGAGGTACAGAAATGGACAAATATTTCTCTACTCGTTCCTGTTCTTTCAGATTGCCGTAGGTCCCACAGCCTGGGCTATCTCCTGAGGCAACCTTGGTTACCAGGACTAAAAGTGTCAGCTGGGATAGATTTGATAGATAGATCCTTAGAGGATAATGATATTTCTTGATACCTGCCTCTAAGGAGCAAAAATTTGTGCTTTATGTCCCATTATCTTGCAAATTTGATTTCTGAATATGGAATAAGGCCAATTTGTTTATGAAATGCTGTCGTCTGCTGTGAGACAGCAGACTGGACATCTGTGGTCAGTGTGAGAAAATGTTTGAAAATACTTGGAAAGAGTAAGAGAAGGATAATTTTTTTCATATATAATGATATATAATTTCATATATAATATTTTCATATTTTTTACTGTGTATGTATTTGTGTTGGTTTTAGAGTGTATTTATATGTGTGTCTGTGTATACATAGATAGATATATATATATATATAACGCTTTCCCAATTCATGTGAATTTTTGTATGTTTTACTGCATGCCTCTGCAAATTTTCATGACTGGAATACACTGTAGGTGGTTTATTTTTTCTTGGCTTCTCATTTGGATAGATTAAGTTACTTTATCTCTGGATTCATGAAGGCTTTAGAACTGTGTTCAGAGGTCCTGATGTCACAGAATCTTAACTGTAGAGTCAACAAAGTTCTTGAGGCTCTCAGCTCTTCCTCCTCGTGGTCTTTATCTTGCAGATTATTTTTGGTGTTAGTAGTTTTGCTGTGCAAAAAGCAGAAGTTCTGCTAGTGGTCTGTGGGTGTTCATGTGTGTTTATTCTGTCTTGACCAAGTAACTACTGACACAACAGGAGTCACCCACCCCAAATGTGGAACTCCGTTTGTATTGAGGTTTTTTGTGGGGTTTGTTTGGTTTTTTTGGGTTTTTTTGTTAGATAAATTTAACGACTTTTTAGTTTAATCGACGGACTCAGAGCTTTGTAGAGCTCTGTAGATGTTTCCAATTAGATCTTCTTAAAATTCTCCTGAGTAAAAACAATGTTCTCACTTGATGACATGGACTAATTTAAGATTAATGATAATCTCAGGGAGGTAGCCCTAAATGACCTCAAAACATTGGGGGAAAAAATTTTATCTTAAAAAAGCTAACAGTATTTTTAAACTTTGTTGTCTTCTATCCCTATCTTCTATGTAACTATTCTTAGAATACCAAAGAGTATCCTGTTAGAGAAATACGTGACACTGTGTCAGAATACTGGAGAGCAAACCATTGTAGATGGTTACCCAGGCACATTTTAATCTATTTGAGAACCAGATTGCCAATTTCCATGCCATCTCATCTTTGTCTGATCACTGATATGTCTCTTCAGTTAGGACAGATTGTAAAACCAATTGTAAAGGCATTGTTTGTGTGTTAGCACAAACAGATTGCTTGCAGGATGCATAACATTCAGCTTGACTAGAAGAGCAAAACTGAGGTCTCAAATACTATGTGTATGTCACCAAGATTACACTTGCTTCTCTTTTTTGACTTTATAAACTGCTACAAGGTAGTCACAGACCAGAACTTGCTTTAAAATCCCCTGTGGATGTTTATGTTTTAACTGGAAATGGTTTAGACTGTTCTAAGTAACGATTATTAATGCATGAAAGAAGATGTTAGCACTTTCTGGCTGGCTGTAGGACCGTGAGGTGGTAAAGGTACAGTGGGTGGAATAGTGATCCCTTCGTTCATGGCTGTATGAACCTTCAGTTACCTGTGGGATGATGACAAGATTGTCCATGGTTATGTGTTCTTGTGGGATCATGACATGGTTCGAGGTGGCGGGTGTTCCTCCCTTCATCCACGGCTGTGGTTCACTGCAGATTATTACATCCTTTTTAATCCACAGGGTACAAGGCAACAGGTGGCAACTGAACTACAGGAGCTCCCCTCTGAACATCAGGAAACACTTTTTCACTGTGAGGGTCACCAAGCACTGTAACAGGTTGCCCAGAGACGTTGAGGAATCTCCATCCTTGGAGATACTAAGAACTGATCTGGACATGGCCCTGGGTCACTTTTTCACTGTGAGGGTCACCAAGCACTGTAACAGGTTGCCCAGAGACGTTGAGGAATCTCCATCCTTGGAGATACTAAGAACTGATCTGGACGTGGCCCTGGGTAACCAGCTCTGGATGGCCCTGCTTGAGCAGGGGGTTGGACAAGGTGACCTCCAGAGGTCCCTGCCAACCTCAGCTAGTCTGTGATTCTGTCATTGGGTGAAATGCTTTCTGGGCTGAAAATCCAGAAAGATGTGTTAACCCCCAAAGTGAGAATTTATAGATGCTCTCTTCAAAGAAGTTCAGTACAATCGGTAACGTGTTGACTTCAGTAGAAAATTTTATTGCTTTTTGTTTCCCAAATATAACATTTTGTTGTGTTACAAGTAGTGAGGTTGTGTGTACCTGTGTTTCTGTAGTCACTCTTTGAGTTAATTACTCATGGCGTCCGGTTGATAATGTCAAATATTAAAATACATATTACAGCATATCTCTCTAGCCGTTGCTTCTTCAGGCTAAATCCCAAACTCTTTATTTCTCCTGTGACTTATACTAGTGGGTTTTGGGGACAGGGAGAGTTACTGTAATTACCTTCGTAGCTGGAGAGAAGCTGTGGTTGGTGATGTGATTTGTTTTGGTCTCTTACAGCGTTCGTCACTCTGTTAAACGGAGAGCAGGCTCAAAGCGCCATTCGGAAATTTCACCAGTATTCTCTCCGGGGAAAAGAAATCTCCGTGCAGCTCCAACCAACAGATGCTTTGCTGTGCATTACTAACTTGCCCGTTTCGTTTACGTTGGAAGAGTTTGAAGAACTTGTGCGTGCCTATGGCAACGTGGAGAGGTGTTTTTTGGTCTATAGCGAAGTCACCGGCCATTCCAAGGGCTATGGCTTTGTGGAATATATGAAAAAGGACTCTGCTGCGAAGGCGAGACTGGAACTGCTGGGGAAACAGTTGGACGAGAGCACTCTCTTTGCACAGTGGATGGACGTGAACCAGCTGACGACAAATCTTATTCACTCCAAGTGCCTTTGTGTAGATAAATTTCAAAAAGACTACGTTGATTCAAAAGAACTGATCCAAGCTTTCTCACTCAAGTATAAACCTGTTTTCTGCCAGGTATGTTGAGTTTGTATCTTTTGGTTGTGATTTAAGTGGCTGTGTATTTGCATCTTCACTGCTTGCTGCCTTACCCTTTTATTTTTCACTTAAGTAGTGAATGGTTATGCATCTGCATTGCAATACACAATGTGCTAAAGATGCTTTATTGGTACGGGTTTGCAGTCATCTGGGAATTCTGCAGGAGACCACTCCCATGAAGCACCAATAAAATGTTTGTAAGACATCCCCTCCTCATGTATTTTATTGGAAATAACTTTAGAAATATTCTAGAACACTTTTAAAATAAGTGTTGATGATGGCTTTATTGCTCAGTAAAGAAAGCCAGGGTGTATGAATACCAAAAGCATAATAACAGTTTAGATGATGAAGAATTTATAGACATAATTAATCTATTTAAGAAACCTCTGCAAATATCTAATGTGTTTTTTCCTAACTGGAGAAGATGTAGGCTTGGGATCTCATAGTCGGCCAGGCTTACCAGTGGTAGAAGTGGTACATCTTTTGGAAAGCTTTGCAGGTACAGAAGAGCTAGATCCTTACCAGCCTTTGCCAGTGAAATGGTTTCCTTCTCTTCACCATGGCTTGTGAGACACTACACCACAAATAAAAGGTTGCTCATAGAAGAGGTGCAGACCAGCGTACCATAAACAGGCAGTCGAGAGCAAGCTTGCTTTATAGTCACACAGTTGGGTTATGACTTCAGTTGTTTGTTATTTTTTTTTTTTCCTTAAGTATTTTGGAAGGCTGCCCAGGGATTAGCTACAGGGATAAAGTAACCAGAGATCCTCAGCATCTAAGACCGGAAGGTCCATCAGGCTGTCTAGTCTGACCACCTGCAGGCCATCACATTTTACCTACTGCCCTTTCCGAGCCCCGGCACTTGGCTCAAGCACATCCTTATGTGATCCAAAAACACCAGGAGATGCCTAAATTGAAAGTAACTCTTTCCAGAACCTGCCCATCCCTTGTTATTTTGCGCTTGTGTCTGTTTTCTCAGTTGAAGGTATCTGGCTTCAGCTTCTCCTCGCTGATGAATAGATTGAGGAGTCTTTGCTCCCCTGTTTTCTTCCTGTTAGGAGGTATTAAATGCTGTAATCAAGTCACTTGCTCAATCTTTGTTTAATGAGCTAAACAGATTGATCTTTTAAAGTCATTTACTTCAGGGCGTTTTTCCAGCTGTCAGATAATCCGGAGGCGGTTATCAGCTCCCCCAACAATTTTTCAACATTCTTTTAAAATTCTGAAGTTCAAAGACTAACAGGCTTCTTTGATGAAGATGGTTTTCACTAATGCTATTCTATCGTGCACTTAAAGATTGACTTCTACCTTCTTAAATCATAATGATACATGTGTCACACCTGGGGTGGGTGAGGAGGGTCTGTGTGTGTGTGCATTCTATCAGTAAATGTCACTAAACACAGGAATTAAACAGTATGCTTTTGAATTAGGAAATAGGCACCCAGTCAAAAATATATCCAAGAAAACATTCTTGGCACATTCTCGTGTTCCCTATCACTTGTATAAGCACACTGTGTAATAGGTAGATTGTACAAGTGTGATAATAGAAGAAAAATAGGTTTACTTATGATAACTTGGGATTTATTCTCAGTGATTCTGTATCTATTTTATTTTATTTTCTTATTGATAATACTGTCTTTTATTAGTTTAGTATTAATATTTCATTGAAGTAGTTTAGTTTCTTTTTCAGACCCTAAGTCTCTCTTGCTCTCATTTTTCTCTGAGGGGAGAGAGGTTAAAGGGAGCATCTGTTGTTCATTGAATGGGCCACAATGATAGAGAACAACCAGGAAGGGCACTAGACCCTAAGTCTCTCTTGCTCTCATTTTTCTCTGAGGGGAGAGAGGTTAAAGGGAGCATCTGTTGTTCATTCAATGGCCACAATGATAGAGAATGACCAGGAGGGGCACCTTGTCTGGAAAACTTCACCTGGAAGAATGAATAAGTTTCAGAAAAGCAATGAAAATGTTCATTCACACTCTTGTTATTTCATATCATCATGACCACAGTCTCTCTCTTCATTCTGTTTCCTGGTCTTGGCCAGCCCAGCCTTCACACTGCTCCTGCACTCGGATTGTCCCTCCAGTAGGGCCCTCTGAACATTTTGCCCATCCCCTGGTGTGGCTTCTTTAGTGTATCTGCTATGGCTTAGTTCTGCTGGTAACTGGTGCCCTATTTCATCACGTAAATATGTTTTTTAACCTAAAAATCTTAGCTGAACTCACGAAATAAACTCTGGTTCATTTCATTTTATTCCAAAGTTACCATTTTTTGAAATCAATTTGCTTTCTCCTCTGCTGACAATAGAAATGTTCTGTCAGGAAGAGCTGAAGCCAGATACTTCTACATGGTTCTTAGAAAAATGTGGCATTTCCTAGAACTGAGAAGAACGTGTTTTGTTCTTTGCTTCAAGAAAATAGATCAGAAAAGCTCATTCCTTCATTATATCAACTTCAAATTGTCACCCGGAGGTCTCCACTTTTCTCTAGAAAGGGACAGATGGCTTTTCTCAGTACCTGTTTACTTGAGAAGTTTAAAAATTCCTGGTCTGTTTGCAAGAATACCGGTGGCTGGGCTTTCGTGTTAAGGGAGTTTTTAACTGTGGATGAAACAACAATGCGTTCCATAGCTGCAAACCATTCTTTTCATAAGTACTTCAGCTCTTTATCAGTGCAGCTAAACTGATGTCAAAATAAAATATAGTGCTTCTCCCCATAGGCACACGTATATATACACACATATCTGTGTGTGTATTTATATATCAAAATACGTGTGTTCTCCAGAGCTCTTCCCAGAGGCTGCTCTTTAACAGTGGCGTTCAAGATCTGACCACCCTATTTGTTTTCAAAATCTTTGAGTTTTATATTTCAATTGTTAGTGGGACCTAATAGTTGGGAATATGTTGGTTTTGTCCGGGGATATCTAGAGGAGATTTCCTCTCTTCCACATCAGAGCTAATATCCCTATATTATTTCTGTTCATTTTGGGACTGGAGATTTTTGCCAAAGCTTTATTCCCTCCCTTCTCATTCCGCTCCCCCCATTAGGGGGGAAAAAAAAAAAAAAAAAAAAAAAACAGAAAAAAAAATTAAAAAAATTTTTGGACTCCCCCCCCCCCCCCCCTTTTTTTTTTTGTTTGATTTAAATCTGCTCATTCTGCTATAAAACTCTGCAGACAAAGGCCAGAGCATTGTTTGACACATAAGCCTGTTTCCAGTCTGCTTGATTGATCAGTCTGGCATCTTCTCTTGGCATTAAATACAACCACAGACTTCATATTCTCCTAAAAGGCAGTATATATCGGTGGAATTTGCATTGTTACGTGTGTCAGCAACTCTCATGTAGTCTGATAAATGGCATTTTTATTATTGCAGTAAAAACTGAACAATAATGAGTTTATAATTCTTATTCTGCAAAATACAAATAAAAATTATGGTAGCATACAGCTGTATTTTCGATTTCCTTCTCGTTCCTTTCTGATTCTGAAAATGTATGTTAAATCTGTTTCATAGCTCAGGCTCTCCATGAGATTAGGTGGAAATGAAGGTTGTAAATCAAGTAGATAGAGCATGTGTGCCGAATATAATCTGAAGCTATGATAATTCAGCTTATATCAAGCACATTTGGGAAGGAAACATCCTGATTTGGGTAGGCATTAACGTAGGATGTCCATTATTTATGAAGTATTTTGCAAGGGATTGGTGAAAATATTGCAAGGCAGCTCCTGAAATTCTGGGTTTTGTTGAGTGTGTTGTGAAATGTTGTTTCAGTTTGCTCAGGATGAAGATAGTTGTATCGGGGACTTCGCGGTGGTCGAGTATGAAACCGCCGAGCAGGCTGAGAAGGTCCAGGAGGCCACCGATGGCATGACTATCAAAGGAAAGAGAGTTCAGGTGTCCTACTGTGCCCCGGGATCGCCGGGCAGAAGCACGTTGGCAGCACTTATAGCAGCACAGAGGATGGTAAGATACATGTGAATCTGTTTTCAGTATGAGTTTGATGCACCTTGAGTGGGGTCAGAGGGATCCAGCTGCTTTGCATTAGGAAAACGAGCCAAGCTTTTGGAAGCATTAGCCTTTTTTTAATCTAGTGAGCCCAGTTCAGGAAAAGCGTGGCCATATTCTGCAAGGAGGAAGGGTAAAATACAGCTGTAAGATATCACAGAGTTATACTTCTGTAGCTCTGGGATTTTTAGTAAATTTAATTTTCTGTACAATAAATTATTCTGGTTCAAAAGAAAAGTAACTGTAAGTGGAATCATTTGACAAGCTAAAACTTGGTTTAAAACAGAGGCAAGAATTTGTCAATTTTAAGATAAATTTCAAGGTGGGAGAAATAGTTTAATTTCGTGCTTGATATAGAAGAAAGCTTTTTACACCCACATGTCTTATCAAATTATTTCCTAGAAAATTGGATGTGATAAGTGTTACATGAAGCTGTCTTAAAAGTAGAAGCAGAAGAGTCTCCTTCCTTCGGCTGGCTTTAGCCCACGTCTTTATAAAAGAGATGAGTGGTGCTATTATGAGGTAGCATGTGGTGTTCACATTCTCCTTTGTTGATACCACTGTCTTGGTTTAAGGGGAAAAAAGAAATGCATCTTGGGGAAAAATAACACACTTAAAGTTTGGGAGTAATGTTTTCTTAAGTGTTTTGTTTGAGGGAGGAGGAGGAGGAGGAAACAGGGAAGGACATGTTGGGATTATATTCTGTGTAAAATAAAATACGCACCTTGCCACCATACAAGGCATTTAAATGTATTCTTTGTGTTTTCCTGATTCTAACATTTTTGCCTCACTTTCTTGGAGACGAGAAACAATAGGAAAGGTTTGCTTCCAGAGCCAAATCCAGTGCAGATTATGAAAAGTTTTAATAATCCAGCAATGTTGCAAATGCTGCTGCAGCCCCAGTTGCGTGGACACGCTGTGAAACCTGGTGAGTTGTTTTAACACTGAGTTTAAAAAAAAAACCCTGTTCTTGGTGCTATGAGGCTTTCAGTAAAGAAGAGGAGCAGAGTTTAAAATCTGTGCAGACACTGTTTCGGTGTGTCTGTGTAGACTCACATTTTATGTAAGTTAAAGCAAGAACTGGATTGTTACAGTATTGTGTCTGGGTAAAATTTAGTGTTACCTAAAAATGTCCTCACGTTGGCTCTGTGGTCTCTGAGTGTTTGTTTTAGGAATGGGTTTAAAATGAAATGTCTTTTGCAGACATCATTAAAAGGGCAAGTTTAAATCTGATTCTAGAGCTGAATTTTGCAGTCTGAGTTTTTCTCCTGTTGTTTCCAGTATAAACCATTACTCACTCGGATGCTGCCGTAGTTGTATGCAACATTTTATTATGGCATTAGCCAGAGATATTTCTCTGCCTTCTCATTAGGATGGATGTGAATAAACATACTAAAAACAATCTTACCCCATTTCAAATGGTGAAAGTATTAGGAACAGGGGTGGGAACAGATAATTTGAAGTCAGGTGGGGCGCAGCTAAGAGCTTGTGATATAAATCTACTGACAGAAGATAGACAGAAGTTGTGTGTGAAGGGAGCACTTAGGGGAAGAAACACTTTTTCAAAGCACTTTAGATAATGCTGGGTTCATGCAGGCAGCTGCAGGCATTTCTGCAGCTTTGAGTGAGACTCAGGGTTAGAGGAGTGCCTTGAGAGCACATTTGCTCTCCCATATGCTGTTAATTGCAGATCAAAGCTGGGTGTATTGAAAGGTTTCGTTATAAGGACCTTTAGTCCGCTGGAAGGTTTCATGGAAATCAAATCTGAAAAATATAGAACAATAAATAAAAAGATCTTATAAAGATCTTTACTCACCTAACTTTTTCTTGTGTTTCTAAAACAGTTCTTGGAGCATCTGCAGGTTTACCTCACCTTCTCAATTCAGCAGTTGGCCCACCTTTTTTGCAGTTGAATAAAGTTCATCAGGTATGTGACAAAATAACTTTTGTCTAGATAGTTGTGGAGATTTTAGCATGGGAAATATCCTCAAAGTTTTAAGGAATTACAACTAAAGTCAAGTGTTCTCCTTAAAGCTGTGTTTAAGAAAAGCACTCTGAGATGGGGGTGTAAGAGCAGACTGTGCTTACTACTCGCGAGTGAGTTATTTTCTCTTACTGAGCTTTTGATTTGCCAACACCTGCCGATGTAGAGACAACCTGCCATTACTGGCAAAAAAAATCCTCTTAAAATTATTGCTCCAGGAGCGTGCCACATCCATTTCTTTTGGAACTGCTCATACACACTTCCTGTAGGCACTTGATTGTTGTATCTTAGTCAAGCCACAAGCTTAGCATCGTTACCTTCATTTTAAACCTTGCAGAGACCAAAATGCACTGTATATGCCATAAAAAAGTGATTTGCAGATGTTACTTCTTAGTTAAAAAAAAAACCCACTCAAGGTTATAAGCTGTTTAAAGTGTTCTCAGAGTATCTGTAGTTCCAGATGGACACCAGAATTTCTGAAAGACACTGTAAATTATATTTGGGGTGAGTTTGCCCTAGAAATTGGAGATGAGGATGTGGTAGAATAGCACCCACAACCAGAACTCCTCCCTGCAGCAGCACTCTTGGCCAGCAGCTTGTCAGGCCTCTGCCTTGTGTTGAGGTTCTTCAGAGATTTCTCTGCCAGGAACCAAACTTTGCCTTTAATATTCATGGCGGGGATTTTGCTAAGTACCTATGAGGGACTGGAATCAGTGGCTTTGACTTCCTATTTCGGATATCTCAGTAATTCTTATTTGAAAAATAAAATCCCCTCAAGTATTAGTTGTTATTTCTGCTGTTCTCTTGGCAAACACAGACTTAAAGATCTTAAAAGAGAACAAATTAAAATGCAGCAATACTCCTTATGTTAAGTATATTTTGCTTTTTTATTTTTTCCTGTTAAAAGCTGGTAGGTGAATATATTCATTTTGAATAAATACTACTTAATTTTGCCCCATCAAATGGGTTGCTTTTGCCGTGTACAATGTAAAAATACATCATTCTTTGCTTGTGCTTCTTTAATTTAAATGACATTTTCAATTGGTATGTTTAGTTAATGCTGTTCTCTCTTCGGCCGTGGAGAGTCTATGCTTCCTTGGAAGGCAATGTGAATGTTTTCTAGTCACAGCTGGAGACGGACATGTTTTACACAGTTAACAGTGTGATTGATGATGATCCAATGTTTTTTGGCTTAAGAGTGCTGCAGTCAAACAAGTTAGTGCTTTCTCTTCAGAAAGACTTGCAAGTCTAGTGTTCTTCCAGGGAGCTTCCCGTCATTTAATTAGCTCCAAACCTGCTTTAATATACTGATTTTTATTGACACTGATTTGATTATCCCTATTCCTCTTATTAGGCACATTTTTCTGTTGTTCAGTGATTTATTTCAGAGTGTTCTCTAAAGTCAGAGAACCAGGTCACTTATTTGTATTGTCTTGAAATTCAGTATTGTCACAAGACAGAGGCACAGGCAGTGTCTTGGCTTGACTCTCTCCCCACCTCCCCAGTCACACACTGGTTCAGCTTCCTTTGTGTCTTGATTTTGCTGTTTTATAGTCAAGGTTTTGTAAAGTAATATAACGAGAACAGTATTTTTAGGATGATTATGCCCCAACATTATGAAACAATCGATAAAAAAAAGATTCATCAGAGAGGAATTTGAACAAACGGGCTATTCATCCAGTAATGTTTCAACTCTGGAGGTAGTATGACTTTTAACTTCTTTCTTTTCATTTCTCTTAGTTACAATTATAACATAATAATGCCAAAATAACGCATTTTAAACTTTCTCAGTGATGTGTTTTCCTCAGTCATCCCGCAGTTTATTAAATCTTTATTAACCCAGAGAATTTCTTTTGAGGATTCTAACCAAACTGGGTTGGTTTTTTTTTTTTCAATTCTTGCATTTCTGAAGGTTTTGCAATTGAACTACCACATTTACTTTGTTGATGTAACCAAGTTTAGAAGGAAGAACCTCTGGTATTGGTGACAGTAAACAGCCCTGGATAATTTCTACTGGACAATTAAAATAACAGATGTGTAGCTAATCTGGACGTGGCAGATTTTTGTTTTAAATTGCACATTTCTGAGTCCAGAAGAGACTATGTTATAGGCATAGAGGTTTTTTCCCTAGGGGATTTGACCCTACCACATAGAGACACAACCTAGGCTTGACAATATTCGTGAGGTGTTTTGCAGGAGGCTGCAATACCTCCTGTGAAACCGTACGTCAGAAGAGCTGCCTTCTTTTTGGGTTCCACCTTCATTACCTGGTTTTGGTGACCTTTCCTATGTAGGAGATTTAAAAAAAAAAAGTGAGGAAGGGCTATACTCGGGATTTGACACAGTCAGTGTCCCATATATCTATTCTTGCACCGCTGTACAGAAAGGTTTGTAGAGCAACCTATTTTTTGCCTAGCAAATCACGCTCAGGAGCTGCTGCCAGAAAGAACTTGAAGCCTGTGTTCAACCAGCATGAATCATAGTGTGGTTTTGTGATCCGGAGTGGACATAAGGTTTCTTTTAAGCCACTGTATTAGTCTGAGCACATAACGCTGAATGTACCAGTAGCAAAGTCTGAACGTGGTGCCCCGAAGTTGTTCATTAAGTGGCTCAATTCTGGTGGCAAATCGATCCAGAATTCTTGAATGAAAAATACTGCTATTTTATAGACTTGAAAATCTGTAGGCATTGTGGTTGGTGAGCTTTTTAGTGGTTCTGGAATAGAATTCCATGTACATATTTGCCACTAAAAAAGGGGAACAAATGTATCTGAATATTCCTCTTTCAAAATGAAGATCCTGTTTGGTAACTGTAAAGCAAGGGATCCATGAGAGTCCCTGGTGGTTGTGACCGAGTCCTGTAAACTGATATTTGGCAGAGATTATACATTAGAATTGCAATGCAAGGCACAATGCAAATGTTAACAAACAACAAAGTCCTTATTCATACAGCTCCTCATCCCCTGAAGTCCTCGTGTCTCATCTTTCTTCTTGGCACTGTAGGTAACTCCTCTGTCTAGTCTGTCTGCTGAGCCTTCAGATGCATTTAGCTTTCCCTGCTGGCTTAGACACGGGGGCTGCAGTGGGGTCTGGATTGTGCTTGGGGTATACTCTTCATCCTTTAAAAGCCATCAGAAATCATACTTGTGGTTGGGAGGTAAAAAAATGTTTAGTAGAACTTGAAATAACTTTCTATGAATGAAGAAAAATTTAGTTCTGTGGAGGAAATAGTTAATTTCCTTTGCTGTATTGACCCAGAAACTAATTTAAATTTCCTTCAGCAGTATCATGTGAAAATGTTTCAAGAATGTACTGTTTTCCCTGCCTGTCAACTAACCCTTCTTTTATTAATTTCACAGAGTTCAATTCTGGGGAGTACCTCTAACTTATTGCTGCAGAGCCCCGCTCACCTACCCTTGCCCCAGCAGCAGCTGATGAAGCTTGAAAACCTTCAGGCTAATAGTGTAAGGTCATGGCTTTAACTTCCACTGCCTTTGGACATTCTTGTAACTGCTAAAACAAATAAGCTTTTCCACGTAGTATAATGGAACAGTTTAGTTCTGTAGTTTGTAGTTCTGTAGTTTAGTTTTTCATCTGGTATAACTGACCGATTAGTATCTAAAAAGCTTAACTGAATGTGAAATTTGTAAGAAATAGCTACAGACAGATTATTTTAATCATTTACACCATTTTCTATTCTTCCTTATAGAAACCGGGTTTGCTGGGAGAACCTCCAACAATGCTACTGCAGACAGTACTGGGAATAGGGGTAATGCCCTCAGTGAGCTCAGGCATGGGAACCCGTGGAGAAGTTCTTAAGTGTAAATGACATTTTATTTCATACCGAATCAGTAGAAATGCACAGCTTGAAATCATGCACCTTATTTTCCCCCACTGTAGCAAAAGCCATAGTACATCCAGGCAGAGAGCTGGATGATAATGCACATTATAGAGCCATGTAGTTAAGCAAGGTGACAAGTTATATATCTATATAACCAACTGGTTTAAGCAGAAACAAACTGGAAACATCTTGCCTTGTTGCCTGGCTTCTCTCATCCCTTTGGCAGGGAAGAAAGAGCAGACTGTGGCATTGGTTGAATATTTGTTAAATATTCTGCTTGCTCAGTTACTACCATTTTTTTGTATGCTTTGAATATGTTTTTATCTAGGACCAAAATTTGGGTGTTTGTTGTTTCAAAGCAGATAAATCTGAATAGCTGAAGAGGCACCACAAATAACAGTATTTTGCATTAATTTCATTAAACAATAGAGGTTGTTTCAAAGCAGATAAATCTGAATAGCTATAAATCTGTTTCAAAGCAGATAAATCTGAAGAGGCACAGCAAATAACGGTATTTTGTATTAATTTCATTAACCAATAGAGCTTTAACATCCGGTCTGTGACAGATGTCAATTCTGAATGCAAATTTCTGTGCCAGCGATGCCCACAATTTTTGTGAGGAAAGATCACTTCTGATGCTGCTTAGTGCATCATTTTTGTTTCCTCTGCTGAGAGGGAAGTTCTAGACATGGTCTGGGTAATGGTAGTAACCAGGAGCAAGGAGAAACTTGTTGGGGGTCGGGGAAGAAACCTATTCTGAATGTCTTGATTTTAATTTTGGAAAATATTTTCTAGCCCTTTTGTTTGGAAAAAGAATTTATTTTTTTTTAACAAGTTGAGGTGGGGTTTTTCCCCTCTGTTCCAGGATCCTCTAGGATGTTTGTTGTTCACAGATTTTGAAAGTGACAGGAAACATTAAGTAACTTATTATCATAGGGAATGTTTGGAAAAGTCACGGTTTTTTTCTATTGTATTAGCTTTAAATAGAGTTGTTTGCTCCTGGAATGGTAAAAGAATAAAAAACTCTTGTCAGAATCTGGTTTTCTGGGACAGCTGTAAAATAGATCTCGAAATGTTTTTCTCATCACTTGGTAAAAACCACAAACAAAACGTACTGATAAATCTTGTCTAAGAGAAAAAGTTTCTCCATTTATGGTTGACTGCAGCATCTAATCTGAGTCCAATTCCAACAGCGGCGGCGGCGGCAGGGATGGGCATGCTGCCATTCTTTCCGAATCAGCACATTGTTGGACAAGCTTTACCAGGGCAAAATAATGCTCCGGATAAACAATCAACTCCCGAAGCGGTTGTCTCGGGATCACAGCCTTATCATCAGACCTTAACAAATCTTTCGGCGGCAGCTTTGAGGGCTGGACATGCCAAACAACAAAATCAACTCAAAAGTACTGACGCCAGTTTAGGGGTAAGGAATATCGAATACAAATATTTCCTTTTTTTTGTGTGTGTGTGTGTGTGAATTTTCCCTTTTTTATTTCAACACGCTTAAGAGTTAAGTGCAACTGCTTATTGTAGTTCTTTCCCTATAAAATTTGCTAAATCACAGGATCATCCATGAGACATTTTAAGGTCATTTCAGTTATGAATAATAGGGAGAGAACAATAATGCTCTTTGGTGGTCTAAATGAATTAACAAAGGAAGCTTTTTACAATGCTGGAGGGTTTTTTTTTTTTCCATGTGTTTGCCTCATAGTATTTGATGATGAAATTATCTCAAGGGCAATGTCCCTTTTAAAGACTGAAAATTGAACTTGTGGTTCGATTTCATGACTAATCAGGAGCAATTTCAGAGGTATGTAGGGCCTTTGGGTTGCCAGGTGGTGTGTGAATTTTCCACTCTTTATCCATACCCTCTCAGCTACAGCTGACATATTCTTAATCTGTCTTTTAATCTTTTAATATTTATTCCCTTGAAGACAAGCAGTGGGAAGATGATGGGGTAGGATTTAAGTATTTTTTTCAGTAGTTTTTTCCTGTCATTAACAGAATTTTCTTTTTTTTAATATAATATACTCAAATACTTTGACATTTATGGGGAAACATGGTCTTAATTCAGATCAAATCTGTTTTCCCTACATATTATCTGAAGTGATTAGATTATATACAGTATTGGTGTCTGCCTTTGTTAGACACCTTTGACAGATTTGGGCCTACTTCAGAAAGTACATTTTTTTAAATTTTTAAATCATTTTTACTGTAACAAAGTGGTAATATAGATAGACGTGGGTAAGATACATAGGGTATATGTCTATATGTATCTAAAATCAGTGTTTTATTTCAGTGTTTGACTTAGTTAAAAGGAAATGTAATTAATCCATTAGAAGACCAGATAATTCATTTATTTCTCTGAATATTGTTTATCAGAAGTTCTTTTTTTGAAATCCTGGTAGATGATTTAATTGTTTCCTATTCTGCACCAGTAGACAGAAGGCCCAGTTTGCAAAAATCAGTTCCTTGACAAGACAGCCACAGTATGGTGATACTGAAGGGTCATGCTCTCTTAAATGCTTGCTTTTGCATCCAGAGGAAGAATTTCAGCACTCTGATGAAGCTTTTTGTGCTTAAAAAATGGTCTCTTTTCTGAGCTCTGTATTTGTGACAAGCTTTGTAACTTTCCATAGCTACTTCATCCTTATTTCTGGTGGTTTTTCTAACATGAGCCAAGGGGCTGTGAGCTGGTGGTGTACCCTTCTTAGTCCCTCATGGGACACACTTCTGTCAGTCCTGACACTTCATTTCTACTCATAAACATTTTCCCCTTTTAAGTCCAGGCTTATAAACAGAGCCCTCTGTAAGGTCCAGGGCTCGTTTGTCCTTTATTTGCTTGTGGCTCTGGGTGAAAAAGAGTTGATTTTTGTCTTGGCCATAGACTTCATGCAGGGAGATCCTGCATCTGGAGTCATTACGGTAATTATTACGGCTTTACTTGAATGTAAAAGGTTTTCTTTTGTTTGTTTGTTTTTTTAATGTCCTTTAGTAACTTACAGTCTAAAAAGAAACATTCCTACAAAATGATTTGGCAAGAAAAAAATAGTCAGAGCTTCCAGACAGTTGTCTCCACTGTTTATTAAAATAAAATAAATAAAAAAAAGTTTTCCTGTTACATTTCATAGGGCTAAATTGTTGATTTTTTTTTTTTTTTTTTTTTTTTTTTTTCCCAAAATCCTGCTGGGATATTTACCTTATTTCTGACAAATGTACGAGTATAATGCAATTTTCTCTGTCCAATTGTTTTGTAGACTCCCTTGAAAAAACAGACTTCTCTGCTAGGAGATCCACCGAAAGAAATAAGGCTCAGTACCAACCCCTACTTGAATTTGGCGAGTGTGTTGCCTGGTATATGTCTTCCAGGTAAGCAAATATTTAGCTGGTTTAGTTGCAAATTTCCTTGACCAGAGTGTGGCAAATCCTTATTCTGTTTGGCAGGTAATTCCAGTGACCACAACGCTTACCTTTAAGGAAATCTTGTGGTCTGTCTTAAAATTGCAGTGTGATCTCTCCTCATAGTTAATGTTTTATTTGAGAAGGGTGACTTTTCAGAGTCGATGGGCTTACTAAGCTTCTAGAAAGCCTTTCCATTATTAGTTGCGCTGATTAATTTTGAGCACAGTCTGATCTGAAGTAGCAAATTTCTGTATTAATCCCAGAATGTTGATAAAAAAAGAGTGTGACCTAATTTGTGCAGTTTTTACAAACTGTGTGTTCTTTATGTCACAAACAGCAATTGCCAGCAAAGCCTCTAGTCCACCGCAGCAGACGGGACTTCCAAACAACATCGTGGATGCTGCTGTGTCTCAGGGAACTACGTCACAACACGCCATGGAAAATTATTTTAATTACTCTCAGCAGCACGGGGAGTACACACAGGTATGTTGTTTTGCGGCGCTTTCTTCTGAAGCCTGGTTTTTCTACTCCGAGTAGCAGGGATTTTGGCAGCAGTCTGCTCAAAGATCATCGTTTTTCTCTGTGTATTCTTAATGCACTCCTTGGTACACGTGTGGTCTGATACATGTGGTTGAACAGCGTTGCCCAACATCAGGTACTGCTCTTCAAGGGTTCCCAAAGCCCAACCAAAGCCCACCCTTTTCTTCATGTTGCACCTCATAGGTCCTCTTCGCTGATAGTTTCTCTCTTTCAGTGAACAGAATAGACTCAGCACAAAGTCAAAAGAAGCCTCAAGTCATTCCCTGCTGCAGTATTGTAACCATTGAAAGATTGCTTCTTGAGAACCTGAATTCAGGGCAGTCGGCTGAAAAATGACTTCTTGCAACTTCTGAGCTTGGCTTTTGTCTGTCCTCAAAACCATGAAGTTTTTCTTTCCCTTCCCAAGAAGCTGTAAGGTTTTCTTGAACTTTGGCTAGATCCCAGAGAAGAGTGTGTTCTGTGCACCAGGAGGTTTTGCAGTCTCTGCCAGCTGGTTTCACTGCACGGGTTTCTTCACCGTTTGCCCCATTTGGTGATCAGGTGAAGGGCTGCCCCTCGCCTGGAGGGTGTTTTGTTGCAATATTGAGAGCAAGTTCTGAGTTTCAGAGACGTTAGGACGTTCTGTGAAATAATATTTCCATATTTTCATTAGCCATCGCTAGCCTTGTGTAGAAATAGAATTGTATACAAATGAAATGCAAGAACTGGATTGCAGTGCTGTCAGGTAATCTCTAGAAATCTTGGGTCTGTGCTGAGAGAATGGCTCTGCTGTTGGTCTCTCTCTCTTCTGCCCTGTCCCTGTCACCTCCTCCCCCCCAGAGTCCCCTGATCTCTCATCCTGTGTCAGGAACAGGCTGTGCTTCCCTCTCCTGGGCTGCTGCCGAGGAAATCTGTGTGGCTCTAAAGCTCCTGGGGCTGCTGTGGGAGTGAGTTGGGTCTGGAAGATGGAGCACAGGGGTTTTTTTGGGTGAGGAGGGTCTCAGCCTGGCCTGGAGGGATTGGGGTCACTGCAGCAGGGACGTTCGCTGAGTGTCAGACCCATCTCCTGGTCAGGTCAGACCTGGTGACAATTGTGGGACAGAGAAGCAGGAGAGGTGCCCTGTGGGCCGTTGGGCTGTGTGTTTCATGAAAGGACTAACATAGCCTTGAATATTTTGTTTGAATCTGGTTATTGGCTTTAAGTTTGTTTTGATGTCTCCTGGAGGTGGTTCCTAACCCCAAATCCTTAACACACTGTCCAAAAAAATCAGTAGTGTTGTTGTCTGTGCTATTAGTATTAACTTTAGTAACACGAAGGACTCAAATGATGTCACTGAGGTGCAGAGGTGCCACATGTCACCATTCAGCTATATTCGTGCTGTTTGTTCCTTCCATGTCAAAAATGACACTGTATTTCTATCCGCTGCCAAGGCACTGGTACCTTCTGTATCTTTTATGCCCTCAATGTAGTTTTTTAAATGTTTGGTTTGAGCTTTTATCCCTGGTCTTAAGCGTGTTTTGGTGCTTCTTGGAGAGCTTTGCCTTTTACTTCATTCTCGTGTTCCTGTGAGACCGTAGGAATTGTTCTCATTTGAAGTGATCTCCATAGACAGCTAATGGGAAGAGGCTTTTTCCTCCTTTATAGGAGGCTGTTCAGCAGTGGTATCAGCACTATGCTCAGGCATATCACTCTACCCAGGCAAGAGTCGATGAATTTGAAAATGAAGCCTCTGAGGTGAGAAATAATTTTATTTTCTTGCTGTCTCCACTGGCTGTTTCTCCCGTCAGCTGTCAGGGGGCTTTTGGAGTCTGGACACCAGCTCTCTTTGCTGACAGTGGCTGCTGCCATCAGTGCCACAGGAATGAGGGGCTGGAGAGTGTGGGACAAATGGCACTGCATGGTCACCTTCTGGGGGGCATCCCTGCACCCCTACTCACCAGGATTCACACTCACGCTTCTGATTTTCTCTGCCACAAATGTCCTTCTCTCTCTAAAATCCCACAGTCTGAAGTTACCTGTAAAGCTCAGGAGTGCACTAAAATACTCCTGCCAAGACACAGCACACCACAACCTTATTTCCCAGAGGCACTATTGGAGGATGTTTCTTGCCCAGGCTGTTACGTAGCCTGAGGTTTTTCTTTTTTAAAGGAATTGTGTAAAGTAAATCATCCCCCAGACCCTACGTTTTGCTCAAGAAATTGCTGCATGCCTGAGCTGCTGCCAACCATACACTCGGGCACTTCCACATCCGCTGAGTGCAAGTAAAAATGAACTATTAAACCTATTTTCATTCAACTTCTGGTTCATCACGGATCCCCTTCTGCGTTTAGGAATCTCCAGGAGGATCTTACCCACCCTACGGTACCTGCCTGCAGGTTGTGCCTACACTTTACAGTGGAGCCCAGGGATCACACCAGCCAGGCAGCTTCCAGCTTCCTCCACAAAAACCATTAAATAAGGTGAGGGAGAGACAGGATTTGCAGCCTCAGCCAGCTGCTGGTGGAAGCGCTTCTTATTTGTCTTATGCTGCCACCGAGTGGACTTTGGACCCACAACAAGAAAAATAAAAGAGTTTTTTCCCACTGCACCCGTGCTCCTCAGCATCCCGAGTTGCTCAGGATCACACGCAGCTCCTGGTGGATGTGATAAATAACAGCCAGTGCCAGATTCCCTCAGGGCCCTCCAGAACCCTGGAGATCCATGCTCCTCCCTGCCACAAACCACCAAATCCCATGGGTGAAGAAAAAGCCGGATGTTTGTGAGCAAACTTCTTGGAAAGATGGTGTCTGAATGTGCAGCAGTGCCTTGAAGGAGGCGAATAAAGTAGGAAGTGAACAAAGGGAGGAGGAGGAGGAGCTTCACACTGGTTTTAGATGGGCTTTTTTGCCCGATTGCAGATGTTCTGCAGTGCGTGCCACTGGGGTAAAAGCTCTGAAGTGGAGTTAGCAAATCTCGGCAGTGTCTGGGTTATCTACAGGCACCATTAACTGGATCCTGGGAGGAAAACCATTTAAAAATGGCTTTCATTTGAAATGTGTAACAGATGTCAGAAGTGGGCTAGTTCAGCCACACTCACTCAGCAAAGTTTCCTTTGTCCGTTGCACCCAGTAGGCACCCAGTTTTCATCAAGAAGTTGTGGGAGGGATGGGGAGATGCTATGGAAGCCATGAGGGATGACTTAAAGGAAGCTGGACCAAGAGGCGGCTGGTTTAACACAGCCTGAGACAGTGGAATAAAGCTTTGCTCTGTCTGAGTGTAGGTCTTGTTTCCCGAGTGCCTTGGAAGCCCTGAGGAATTCACACCCTCGTGTCATAGATAAATCCCATTACTCCCATTTTTATGGATAGGAGAGCCCTTAACAGCCAGGTTGGTCATCTGTTTTGGAGCAGCTGCAGGGAATTAGGTCCGTCAGCGTAACAAGCCTTTGTGAGTCCAACCCCAGCCATGGGAGTGATGACCATCTCTCCGAGCGCTGCTGGGGGAGGTTCTCCAGCCTCCAGTCTGGCTCGTGGCCCTCCAGCCCAGCTCTCCTCCATCACGGCATTAAATCCCTTTGCTCCACAGAGGTTGGCACCAGGATTCAGCACACAATGGTCTGGGGTTTAGAAGCCACATCTCAGAGCTGGCATGAGATTTTTCCAGTTTTTGGAGGAGATTTAGGAGGAACACACAACTCTGATGTGGCTGGAAACGAGGGAAATCCTAACAAGAGAAGGAAATAGAAGGGATTTGAGCAAACTAACTAGACCAGTTTGTCTCTGGTCTCAAGAGGAGAGCTCGTACGTGGAAGGTGATGTTGAACAGCCCATGCAAAATTCTGCCTTAATGCCAGGCGCCGGAAAAGGAAGAACATAGGAGAGCCCTTAAAAGCCAGGTTGGTCATCTTTTTTGGAGCAGCTGCAGGGAATTAGGTCCGTCAGCGTAACAAGCCTTTGAGAGTCCAACCCCAGCCATGGGAGCGATGACCATCTCTCTGAGCCCTGCTGGAGGAGGTTCTCCAGCCTCCAGCCCGGCTCGTGGCCCTCCAGCCCAGCTCTCCTCCATCACGGCATTAAATCCCTTTGCTCCACAGAGGTTGGCACCAGGATTCAGCACACAATGGTCTGGGGTTTAGAAGCCACATCTCAGAGCTGGCATGAGATTTTTCCAGTTTTTGGAGGAGATTTAGGAGGAACACACAACCCTGATGTGGCTGGAAACGAGGGAAGTCGTAACAAGAGAAGGAAATAATCTGGGATTTGAGCAAACGAACGCCTTCCAGTTTATCTCTGCTCTAAAGAGGAGAGCTCAGACATGGAAGGTGATGTTGAACAGCTCATCAAAAGTCGGCCTTAATGCCAGGCACCGGAAGAGGAAGAATGAGAGCGGTCCATCTCTTGGCATAAACAAAATCAAAGCACGTTTTGTCTCTGCAGTGAGGAACTTCTCTCACTCCTGGGCTCAAAAGATAAATCCCAGTGAAGAGGGGACCCAGGCTGGTCCCCAGGAGGCTCTGCAGAGTGTGTGCTCGTGTGTGTGTGCGCTCGCTTTAGCCCTACAATCTGTTTTGCTCTTGCTCTTGTGGAGCTGCGTTTCAGAGGTGGAGGAGGAGCATGGTTGGAGATGTGTTTCACCCATGCAGTGGAGATGGTGCCACATGAGCCAGAGCACGTGTGGCATCCCCACGGCTGTTGGAAGAGCAGGAGAAAGGAGGGGGACAAAACCTAAGCCTTTCCTCTGGCAAATTCTTATTTATGATGAAATTGGACTTAGCTGAGGGTTGTTTGAGTTGTGAATGTGGATTACCGAGGGGCTGGGGGACCTTTGGTCAGCGCCGCTGGTCTTTTGGTTGAGCAAAGTGTCTCCTGGTCTGTGAAACACGTGAAGGTTTCTAAATTGTTCAGCCCAACATGAACCACACACCTGAATCTTGTGATCTAGGAGCCAGGCTTAACCCTGGTGGAGCAGGACGTAGTGAGATCACGTTCAGGTGGTCGTTACAGAGCAGATACTACTGTTTAATTAGTGGAATTACTGACATGTGTGGGGAAAGAGAGAGTGATCAAGACTGATTGATTAGGATTGGCAAATTCTTATTTATGATGAAATTGGACTTAGCTGAGGGTTGTTTGAGTTGTGAATGTGGATTACCGAGGGGCTGGGGGACCTTTGGTCAGCGCCGCTGGTCTTTTGGTTGAGCAAAGTGTCTCCTGGTCTGTGAAACACGTGAAGGTTTCTAAATTGTTCAGCCCAACATGAACCACACACCTGAATCTTGTGATCTAGGAGCCAGGCTTAACCCTGGTGGAGCAGGACGTAGTGAGATCATGTTCAGGTGGTCGTTACAGAGCAGGTACGACTGTTTAATTAGTGGAATTACTGACATGTGTGGGGAAAGAGAGAGAGTGATTGATTAGGACGGTGGGCTCTGATGTGTATGTGCAGCTTCTAGTGCTGTGGTAGGACATCCTGCAACGTCCCCAGCTTTCCTGGAGCCCCTTGAGGGACTGGAAGGGGCTGGAAGGTCTCCCTGGAGCCTTCTCTTCTCCAGGCTGAACCCCCCAACTCTCTCAGCCCCCCCTCCCAGCAGAGGGGCTCCAGCCCTCCCAGCATCTCCAGAGCCTTCTTCAAGGTTGAATGGAAGTTTGGATGAAATGAGTGGTTACTGCTCTCTCCTTCGCTTCGGTACCACACGTAAACCCGTGCCCACAAGCGGCAGATGGTGACCCACTCCCCACACCACCAACCCGCTTTGGCACAGCTGGAAACCAAGTCCTTTGGCATCTGAGCTGCCAGGAGAGCTGTGCCAGGAGAGTTTAACCCGTCCATCTCTGCGAGAGAAAAGAAAGAGGCAGAAAAGGTGCCGTACGGTGAAGGATGAAGATGGCTGGAGCTGCTGTCACACCGTGGGGTGGCACCATGGCCATTACACCACCACTTTTTAAATGTGTGCTGTGGAACGGGGCCACCAAGAGCCCTGTGCCCTCACAAAAACGCAGAGGTGGTGGGGCACCGACGCTTTTACGACGAGTTTTTTTTAGGGAAAGGGCACAACCGCTGACTCAGGAGCTGTGTATAGCCGGCCCTACAGCCGAGGGAGTCGGGTCTTTGGGCCTCGGTAATTCCTGAGCTTTATTTATTGACAACGTTTGTGCTGGATCGTGTGTCACTTGTCTTCTCCTCCTCCTCCTCAGGTGGCTCCAACGAGAAGTGAGAAGCGCGGCTCCTCGTACCTGGTGTCCTCCCCGGAGCCCGGCCCCGTGGAGTGCCTGGGCCAGCCGCCCGCGGGCTCCGCCGTGCGTTACGCAGAATCCTCCCTCAAAAAAAAGCGCGTTTATTGAGACCGAAATAACCCCCCCCCCCCCTCGGGCCTTTGGGCGCCGGGGCAGGCTCTTCGTACCTCTGCTATTTATTGCTGCCTTAACTTCAGACAAATAACGCTTCTTTCTGGGGGGGTTCTGAGTATCCCCAGAGGAACGACGTCCCCCCGTGAGGGGCAGACTTGCCGAGGAGCCGGTACGTGTTGCTCGAGGTCCCTTGGACTTTGCCTTCCCAAAGGACGGGCCGGCGGGTCCTTTGGCGTCCGGTGACGGCTGGAGGTGACAACGCGCAGGAACCGGGTGAGTTCTGGCCATTTTTACCAGCCGAAAGCAATAAAAATCCTGAGGAGGGAACGCCGAGCCTTTCTCTCGTCCTCAGACTGAGGAAGTTAAAAGATGAAGTCTTGATAGTAATTTTTTTTTTCTTATTTTTTTAACTCGGAGTTTTTTTTTTTTTTTTTTTCTTTCCAATCTTTACTTTTTTTTTTTTTCCAGGATTAAGAGTTCTGTATTTACAGCCTTTATATTTTTAATATTGCCTCTTAATCCTGGAATGGAGATATACCAAATGTATTACCAGAGCCTCTGTGATGTTTTTTTTTCAATAAATGTTTGTTAAAAGTCAGATGCTCTGCTGTGTGCTGCCTTGCAATAGGAAATTCAATTTGGCCAGGTGATGCTCGGGCAATGAAATAACTTTTAGCAGCTTTTAGGCCAAGAACCCACAGTTTTTGCTTGGAATAAGTAAGTAATGATGTGCAGTTTGGGAAAGCCTCTGTAAAATGGCGTGTGTGGCAAAGGCGCACTGGGGGTAAGGCAGGGCTGGGGCTACACCTACAGGTGGTGGGACATTGGTAAAAAGAACTGAAAAAAATGGAAGAACTGAAGTGTCTGTTGTGCTTTTTCTGATGTCTGATGATTCAGAGCTGGAGCAGGAGCACCGCTGACATGCTCCAGGGATGGTGTCGTTAATCCTGCCTTCCTGCTGGCTGCTGTGGTAATTCTTTCTCTTTTCCCAAGCATCTTCACTTTTTCAGCATTTGCTGCTCTCCAAAACCTGGCTCTGGTTTTCACTCTTTTTCTTACAGCTTTCTTTTTATACGAGGTAGTTCTGGCTGGAAGGGAGAGCTCCTCCCTCACCTGGGACCGAGCAGGTGGCACCGCACAGACAGGGGTTCCCAGTTTGACTCTATTGCTCTTTCCTGTATTTTTTGTAAAAAAAGACTTTGTATTTTTAGCTTATTCATGAAGCAACTCGGGCCAGAGTCTTTCTTTCCCTGTAGCTGAGGACTTGGCAATCAATCAAGGTTTGTGACATGGGAGTTTGTGTCAGATCAATCAGGAGCCGCCGGGGGGGTGGGGAATTGCTGCCTGGGCCTCCTCTCCCAAATTCGGGATTCACTGAGCACTGAGGCCAGACCCCAGCTCCTTCTTATTTCATCTTGCTAGAAAATACTCAAGCCAGTTTTTTAATACTGTTTTTTTTTATTAAAAAAAAAAAAAGTCTTAAATTCTGCCTTTCAAGCTTTCTAATGTGACTGGGACATGTATTTTTAAAGCTTAAAAAAAACCCCTACCATCCAGGCTGTGGGCAGTAAGTGCTGGTGATGGGACAGACAGTGACACAGGTCCCAGGAGCTCTTCTGGGATCCTCTGTGTGTGTAATTGATGAAGTCACTTGTAAGATTTTGTTCAGACTGTTTGTATACGCGACTTTCTCAAATTGTTACGCTTTTCAGTGACAATAAATGGTTTGTACGTATTTAAAGTGGATTTCTGTGGGAGGAAAACATCTCTGGATTAGCTTTAATCATTTAATGTAAGGAAAGGTTGTTTTGAAGACATTCTGATCACTTCCTAGGGAAGCTACATTTAAAACATCTTTCTCTTGTTTTATTTATGATTAAAAAAGATACGCACATGGAGAAAAAAAAAATCTTTATTAAATTTGGCTTGTATAAAGAGTAACAAAGTGCTTACAGATTCATATCGGGTTCGTAAGTGACATACAGAAAAAATAATGTAATACTGTAAAAATAAATCTGACCTCGTTGCAGCTCATAATTACAATTATATATATATATAGATATGTATTTAAAGTCGCCTTTCTGTTATTGCCAGCACCGAGTATCAGCTCTTCAAGGGTATGACCTTAGGTCACTGCTCAGCAAAAGGTTTCCAGTTAAACCACTGTTTTATTGGCACCCGAGGGGTTTAGAAACCGGGAGCCCTGGGCTCGAGTGCTGAGGCTGGGGCTGGCAGCTAAAGCGAACTGGTCCCAGTGCGGCCCCACTGGTTTTCCCTCCAGGGAACTGGACACCGCTCCCTCCTGTGGTTGGGCTCTGGGAGTCTAATTATTAAATAAAGGGTGATGCCGTGATTTAAAGAATGGGCCTCTCAGGCCAAAGGAACAGTGTTGCAGAACTGCTAAAAATGAATTCGGGTGTCAGCCAAAGAAATCTGTGCCCCAAAAACCTGCCGGGGGTGAGGGGCACCCCTCGGCCTGCACCCCTGGCTCCACTCTTCAGGTGTTCTTCTCTTCTAGCCCATTATTTTTAGGGGAGCACCCCCTCCCTCCCCCAGATTGCAGCTAAACATTTTTTCTTTTCTATCCTTAGCACATGCAGTTAATTCCCTGCAGCTGAGGGGCAGGACAAGGCGCAGAGCAGCCCCTGGGCACCTCTCACAGCCACAGCCACGCTGGAAGCGTCAGCAGGTGGAAATGGGGGGGGGGAACCTAGGAAAAGCAAATCTATTTATCCCAAAACCAGGTTTCTCCATGAGAAGCACAGCTATCCAGGTGGCTCCCTGCTTTGGTTGGTTGGTATCTTTTTGAGCAGCCCAGTAAAGCTTTTTTTTAATTATTATTTTCAAAAACATCCAAGAGCTCAGAACTGCAGCCTCGTTAAAACGAGGTGTTTTTTTTTTTTTCTCTTATCTGGCTTTTTTTATGCCAGAGTTGTGGATTTTTGTTCTTTCTACAATTTAATTGCACGGGAAGGATATACCTGCAGGCAAACTTTTTCTCAAAACCCCATCAAAATTATTAAATTGCTGTGTCAAGTCCTCTCATGGCCCCTGGTGCCCTTATCCCAGGAGCCTGCCCCTGGCAATTAGCAGGGTCGCTCTAATTGCGCGGAGACCGTCAGCGGGGAAAAGTAAGATAAAACTGCTTTGGGGTGACGGCAGCAAAAGGAGTTGAAGCGATTGGTTCCTGCCATACCTTTTAATTCAGTCCATCCAACTGTTGACTAAAATTAAAAAGGAAAACTGTTGGAAAAAGAATCCTTTAAACACAGTAGCACAGTCAGAGTACAAATTACAGTAGTTAAAAAAAACGACAGGCCGTGGGCATTTATATTTTGACACGCAAAGTACTGACGGTATAAAAAAAAAAAAATAAATCATTACATTTTACTCATAATTGTTTCAAATCCTTGAATCAGATTGTGAAAGGTTGTCCGTTCATCGTGCTTGAATATCCAACACTTCCTCATCAGCTGGTCCACCTAATCACAAAATAAAAAAAGAGAGAGATATTTAAAGAATGTGTGAAACATTTCATTTTCCTGCAACCCAGCACCGCGCTGGGCAGGAACACGCTGCCCCACGTCTCCCCCAGTCTTCCTGGGGCTGTGGAGGGGCTCCAGCCCGGCCCCGGGGCAGGAGGAGACCATCGGGGTCCAGGTTTGCTGCACATCCAGGAACTCTCCATTTCAAAAATCAGAGGGATTGAGAACGAACTTCACACGGATGCAGGCACTGAAGCCAAGTTCTGAATCCCTCTGGAGGGACGTTGCGAACTTGGGAACGTCAATGTGAAAAAACTTCTTAAAATAATGCTTAAAAACCTTGGAAATGCCTTTTTAATAGCACACCTGACATTCTGCCTACCAGGCCTACTCAACCACGACCGAGTGGAGCTTGGGCTGCTAATTGAGTGTCATTATCAAAGCATCCCCGCATCGTTACCTCCTCTGGGCAGTTGGGCGGCCGCGGCAAACGCTTCTCTTCTTGCAAGACTCGCACCAGCCGAGCCACCGTCATCTGTCCCTGCGTGGGGCCGATCATCTTCAGGAACTCCTGTGAAAAGAGAGGGAATCAGCACGTGACCTCTTGCCCTGCGCAAGTCCAGGCCATTCCATGGACACTGAGATGACACTTCAATCTCAAAAATGAAACCCATCACTAGATGCTTATCCATAGCTACCGTGCGCCGTATACTCGCTTGAGAAAACAGATAGAAATGTTTATAAATATAATTTCCTCACTAGGACATGTGGTTGCCACAACTTATCTCTGTACAGGGTCTTTAGTGAAAGACACCTCGAGGGCTGGGTCCAGTTTTGGGACCCTCATGACAGGAAAGACCTTGAGGGACTGGATTGGTTCCAGAGAAGGGCAACGGAGCTGGTGAGGGGTCTGGAGCACAAGCCTTGTGAGAAGCAGCTGAGGGAGCTGGGGGTGTTCAGCCTGGAGAAGAGGAGGCTGAGGGGAGACCTTCTCGCTCTCTCCAACTCCCTGAAAGGAGGGGGTAGCCAGGGGGGGTCGGTCTCTGCTCCCAAGGAACAGGCCATGGGACAAGAGGAAATGGCCTCAAGTGGCCCCAGGGGAAGTTTAGGATGGAGATTGGGAACAATTTCTTCCCAAAAAAGGGTTGTGAAGCCTTGGCAGAGGCTGCCCAGGGCAGTGGTGGAGTCCCCATCCCTGTAGGGATTTCAAAGCCGGGCAGAGGTGGTGCTGAGGGACATGGGGCAGTGGGGGTTTGGGCAGTGCTGGGTTGGTGCTTGGACTTCATGATCTGAAAGGTCCCTTCCAACCCAGACAGTTCTATGATTCTATAAGATAAAGAGATTCATTCTACTTCTTGTTTCCAAAACTAATAACTAAAAAAAAAATAAATATCTGATTTAAGCAGCTTTAGCAGCAATTTCTTTCCCAGCCACTTACTGCCATGGGACTGGCCTCGGAATCACAGTAGGTCAGCAGCTCGTACAGCGTCACCCCGAACGACCAGACGTCCGAGGCGATGTAGAATTTACTCTGGAGCAGGCACTCCGGGGCGTACCTGTGGGCACAGCGTTACACTTCAGCCTCCTCACACAACCCCTACGTGTGCACGATAAGCAAACTAGAGAGGCACCTTCTGTGTTCATACAAAGACCATGGGAAAATGGATCATTAAGCACAGGAAGAAATAAAGAGCTCCAGTACTGTCGTCTTTTCCTTGCTCTGATGCTGGACCTCTTACCAAAACAGAAAAAGTCTTTAGGACCCCCCTAAAAGCCCAAGTTGACAGGACAGACAAGTTATTCCATGGTAGAGTCTGGTTAAAGAGAAGGAGTTATAAGTTGTTACCAAAAGACAGGGCTGTCGAGGTCGTCCTTGACGGTGTAGTACTCCTTGTCGGTCTCGATGGCCTTGGTGAGACCGAAGTCTCCGATCTTCACTCGGTTCTCGCTTTCCACAAGGACGTTTCTTGCTGCTAAGTCACGGTGCACGTACTGACAGGAGCCCAAATAGTTCATTCCCTAGGAGAGAAAAAGCCTTTCATGCTGGTTTCTCCAGTACTTAACTCACTGTTTTTCTCCAGCTTCCCCTTCAAATGCTCCCTGGTTGAACTGGTAACACCCTACCCAAGTTTCCCACATCTGTTGGCACTTTCCAGGGTCCTTTTCCATCACACACACCCCCCTTAAACTCAGCCTTTGGGTTCCTCATCTATTGAGACTGTTGTTTCTGCTTTGTGCTTTTAAATTTTCGGCTGAAAATTAAAAAGCCCCGTGCTCAGAGCCTCCTCTCCACAGCAGCAGCCTGTCTCTGCTTCTTGTGACCACCTGGTCCACCATCATCACAAAACCACAGCAGAAATCACATTGCTTCACGTGGCCCGACCACACTGGCCTCTACTCCTCACTTCAGCCTCGCACATCACTCCTTCCCTCTCACCAGCAAACCCTTTCTAAACTCTGTCCTCCCTCCTCACTTCAAATCCTGCAGCAGCAACAACTTCTCACAATAAACTTTTAAGGAAGGGAACTTGGTAATTATTCCCTCACTGACCTTTGTGCCAGCAGCACCTGAAGCACAGGAGAGGCCCCTTTAGAGTTCAGGTCCTTGGGGATGGAGCAAGGAGAATCTACCCCCCCCCCCAGCTCAGTTAAATTAACTATTAAATGAATGAAACAGAAGAGTTGCAGGAGGGCTCTGGTGCCAGGCTCACCTTGCAGATCTGAACCGCGTATCTGAGAAGCTGCTTGAGGTTGATTTTGTTCTTGTTCCGCGGGAGATACTCCTTCAGGCTCCCAGAAGGAAGAAATTCCATGATGAGTTTAATCCCACTTCCTCCTAAAAACAGAGCATGGGTTTAATTCACAGACACCAGACCCTTCCCCACGCCACCACCAGTAACTCCTGTACAACCCCCCAGCTCTGGGAGCGTCTGGAACGATCTCGTGTGGCCACAGCCAGACTGGGGGCTAATGCCCATTATTGGTCACTGAGCCAGCCCAGAGGAGACTATTCCAGGCAGCAGTCACTGAATTTAAAAGTTTCTAAATACTGTTTTAGAACAGGCACTACTGTAAATGCATAAATATAAGGCAATAGAGCTTTTTTCTATGAATAATAACGTCTGGGCTCCTGGAACACAGACCCCCCCACCTGCCTGCCTGGGAGCTCGGTTTTTAAATGGATTTGGTGAGAACATCAACCCCGGGGCTGACATCCAAGTTAGCTGAGCTCAGAAATGGGCTCTGGAGGACTCCAGAGATAAACTGCTGCTTTTTCCATGAAAAAAAGAGATCTAAACCCGTAAGACTGAATTAAGACTGTTTAACTTCTTAAAAATGTCTAATTTCTAAAGGAAAACCTTACTCTACAGGAGACTGAATTAAGACTGTTTAACTTCTTAAAACGCCTCATTTCTAAAGGAAAACCTTACTCTACAGGCAGATTTACCATCTTCTGTGCAAATTCCCTTGTATTTGACGATGTTCTCGTGATAAAGATTCCTCAGGATTTCTATTTCCTTCTTGAGGTCAGCGATGTGATTCCCTCCGCTCTCCGGCTTCAGCGATTTCACCGCCACTTGCTCCCCGGTGTTGTCACCTTCTGGGTCGTATCTGCAGAGCTCAACCTTGCCAAAGTGGCCCTAATTGTACAAGAAAGAGAGAGCGTGACTGAACGCGACACCCGCCGGCCACGGTGTCACTGGTGCAATGTTTTAGGCATTCAGGGTTCATTCAGGGTTCCCATCTGCCTGTTGTGACACAGGGGGGCACAGCCAGCTGTGTGTGCACACAGGTGAACACTTATCTCCCTCTGAGGCTGCTCTTACCTCCCCCAGGTCACGGATTCTCTTCAGGAATCGCTTTTCAAAGAGAGTGGGATCGACCTCCGTCACAGGTTTCTTCTCCGAGACGATGTCGGGATCTGGGAATGGACAGAAAAGCCCCAGGTCAGAGAGATTCCCGTAAGGACACCTCGGTCTGGACTCTTCGAGGTGCCCTCGCTCACTCCCAATCTGCTGTTGGTGTGTTTCTATCCCAACTGTCACAGCTTTTCTCATGTAAATCCTGCCTATTTCTTGACAGGGAATTCCTTTGTTTGTACACGCCGGTCTGTCACTGGCTCATCCTCCTCCCTCACTTTGTGGGGTGCTCGCTGCCTCTTCCAGACTCTGATTCAGTTTTCTCTTGGTCTCCTTCCCACCCTGCAGCAGTTGCTCAGCTTCTATGATTATTTCATTATTTATTACTAGGTATGGGATGTCCAGTTTTGCCTTTGACTGTTAGTTTTTTTGCAGTAATTTCAACATAAGATGAACCAGGAACCAGAGTTGCGTGTGTTAATGCTCTGATTCGGTCAAGAAAGTCCCCTAGAAATCTCATGGAGCTCAAAACTGCCTTGACACTAAAAATGTCGTATAAAATATGGATCGTTGAATGAAATGGCAGAAAGAGCACCACTCTATAAGTAAAACACCTGCATCCTATTTGTGCTCATCTATAGGAAGGGACAGGACACGCTCCTGTCCATACAACGGTCCACAAGATGCTGCTGGAAGGTGTCCACCAGCCAGATGAACCAGCCTCCCTCCTCCCTCAGCAAAACCAGGACTTACTTTGTTCCTCCAGTTTGTTGATGTCCCTCATGATGGCTCTGAAGAAGGGTCTCTGGTGGGGGTCGTAGTTCATGCACTGTTTCATCAGGTCGGCCAGTTCCTTGCACGACGGCGTCGCCAACACGAAATGCCCCTCGTAGAACCTCTCCTTCTGTAAGGGGCAAATGGAAACCAGTGTGTGAGTTTTAGCTTTTAACTTAAAAACCCCCAGGGCTCTATCTACATCAGAAGACATGACCTGTTAGATCCTTAACTCCTCCTGAACTTTTTCTTAACTTTGCCAAGGAAATCCTAATTTTCAGCAGTAACTTTACATCACCTCCTGGCAGGTGGAGACTGACTGTTGTGCTGAATCTGGTGTGGTTTGGAGCAACACACGGAATTTCTAAAACATGCTAAAGATGTCACCTTTCCAAAGTTATTTTCCTGCCCGGTGCCAGGCTCGTCACGTTAATTATGCACCGGGACATACAAGACAACACTGGCTGCTCTTCACAACCCCACAGAAGGTACCAGCTTTGGGGCAGAAGGGATGAGTTTGGGGGGGGTGTTGTGTGCTTTCTAAGCTCTGCAGAACCCCCCCCAGCTGTTGGGCCACGTGCAGGAAGCTGATTGTAGCGGAGGCAGCAAGTTCCTCTCAGCCACCTCCTCTTCAAACATCTTGGGCAGTGACTCATGAAGTGCTCAGTCATTTCCTCCAGCCCAGCAGCCCCGCTCCAGCGCCCTCCCAACGCAGCCAGGCTTCCAGAGAGGAAAAAATTTGGAACAGATGCTGAGGGAGCGTGGCAGCGATGGGTAGAAACTGCCAGCACTAATTTCTAAAACATGCTAAAGATGTCACCTTTCTGAAGTTATTTTCCTGCCAGGTGCCAGGCTCTCCATGTTAATTATGCACCAGGACATACAACACTGGCTGCTCTTCACAACCCCACAGAAGGTACCAGCTTTGGGGCAGAAGGGATGAGTTTGGGGGGGGTGTTGTGTGCTTTCTAAGCTCTGCAGAACCCCCCCCAGCTGTTGGGCCACGTGCAGGAAGCTGATTGTAGCGGAGGCAGCAAGTTCCTCTCAGCCACCTCCTCTTCAAACATCTTGGGCAGTGACTCATGAAGTGCTCAGTCATTTCCTCCAGCCCAGCAGCCCCGCTCCAGCGCCCTCCCAACGCAGCCAGGCTTCCAGAGAGGAAAAAATTTGGAACAGATGCTGAGGGAGCGTGGCAGTGATGGGTAGAAACTGCCAGCACTAAGGCAGAACAAGGGTTATTTAATATATATTTTTAAGATTTCAGAGCCAGCAATAACGGTGCCCCAGTTCTGAGCCAACGTCCGAGAGAAACAAGGAGAAACAGAAGAACCTGGTTGCTCTTTAAACACAACCTCAGTCAGTTTGTGACTGGACAGAGGGGTTAGGAAAGGTGTGAGAGCATCGGAAGTTCTGTTTAGTTGTTGCGATGCTGACTTTTGTAAGTCTCCAATAAGCTCAGGTTGAAGGAATAATTAGCAATTTTTGTAGTCAGGACAAGAATTCCTGCAAAAAAAATGCAGCAATTGAGATGGATCGGCCCCTTATCAAGTCCAGCAGAGCTGGTTTTCCTGTAAGATGAAAGGAACCCAAATTGGGTATAAAAACTGAAGCACCAAAAAGGCTGTACCCGAGAAGTCAAGGTGAAGTTTGTGTAACGTGGTTTTACCTCTGCCAACGTCTTGTCTTTCAGCGGTATTTCCCCGTTATAGCAGATTTCCCACAGGGTTGTACCAAAACTCCACTTATCTGCTGCAACGCTCAGGTTCTTGGAGTCTTCCACGCACTCGGGCGCAATCCAGGGGATTCGCTCCACACATTCTGGGGTAAAACACAGAATCCAAGTATTTTGCAGTTAATATCAAAGGACTGAAAAAAAACCAGCTTTCTAACTTAATTATTCTTGTTTAACAGCTGCATAATTAAAACAAAGTAAGGCTGCAGTATTTGTCTAGCTTCAGGGAAATTTTGATTCTCCAAGCCCCGTTCTCAGAAGGATGTTTCTGTGGCTTTTACCAGGTTGTGCTTTGAGCCCTTGCTGCAGAAACTGAGATTCCTTCTGTATTTCACTAGACTTAACATGACTTCTTACAAGAAATGAATACAATGAGCACCCACCATCAGCAACACTCCTTTACTTCCATGTCATTTTCAGATTCATGGAAGCCGATTACTTCTATTCTAGAGCCAGTTTTAGCTGCTATAAATGACATTTCTGCCTTCCCCACCACACTGAAGAGAGAAATCTGGTTCCTGTACCATACCTTGCCGGGACAGCACAGTTATGGGTATTCCTGGGTCGCTCAGCTTGATGAAAGGACCATATTCCGTGTCAATTCCCTCTCTTGCCAGGAGGATGTTTTTAGTACACACATTTCCATGCACCAAATCCTTATCCTCCTACAGTACAGGGGGGGAAAAGAAGAGTGAGTGGAGAAGAGTCAAATGCTCTAACGTACCCACAGCTCAGGGCATCACTGCAAAACGCCCCACGCTGAGACACAAAAAATAACAGCTTGGAAGAAATTACGCTAGAGAAAAGCAGGGGAAGGAGGAGGAGGGAAACACACTGTTCATACTCAGGTATCTGGTGTATTTGGGGAAAAAGAGCAACGTTATATCCCTTTTTCACAAAGAATATACTTGCAGAAAGGGGGAGCTGTGACAGGGTCCCCAGCCACCCAGTGGAACCGGTGGCAGAGGCAAGCACAGAGCCTGTGGTGACCTGCTGATAAAACAGGAGCTCACCACCTTCTCTGAGAGTCTTTCTCCTTATTTAAAGCAACATAAAGAATACCCAAAGAGTATCCTTGCACTGAGAAAGGCAGTTCATTAGCTACTCATGCATGTGACACCTCTGTGGCAAGGCTTGTGCCAAGACACCCCCTTACCAAGTAGCTCAGCGCGCTTGCCAGTTGCTTGGCAACTTTGAATTTCCAGGGAGTTGTCAGAACTTCACTCTTCCGATGCATGAAGAGATCCAGAGGCCCAAATTCAACGAACTCCTCAACCATGATATCTGCAAAGTCAGGAGCATAAAGTCAGTATCGAGATAACCACTGTCTGGAGTAACCCAATAGACCTGTTGCCACCTTCCCTGCCCAGACAAGCTCCCTGTCCCATCTTTATTTCACCTTCCTCAAAGTTTATCTCAGAGTCCACATTAACAGGCTGAGGAGAGTGGATTTATGTAGGAAATGAACAGTAAACCTGGAACCTTTGCCCAGAGAAGCTGTGGCTGCCCCATCCATCCCTGGAGGGGTTCAAGGGCAGGTTGGAGGGGGCTTGGAGCAACCTGGTGTGGTGGGAGGTGTCCCTGCCCAGGGCAGGGGGTGGCACTGGGGGGGCTTTAAGGTCCCTTCCCACCCAAACCATTCTGTGATTCTATGAATAAAGCATTTCAAGGGCAAAACCCTCCCAGGGAAGTAACGTCTGCCAGAAGGCTGGTTTGTATGGACACAGAATCCCAGAATGCTATGGGGTTGGAAGGGACCTCTGGAGATCATCTCCTCCAACCCCCTGCCAAAGCAGGGCCACCCAGAGCAGGTTGCACAGGAACGTGTCCAGGTGGGGTTTGAATGTCTCCAGAGAAGGAGACACGTCCCTGGGCAGCCTCTTCCAGGGCTCTGCCACCCTCAAAGGAAAGAAGTTCCTCCTTGTGTTGAGATGGAACTTCCCATGTTCAAGTTTGTGCCCATTCCCTCTTGTCCTGTCCCTGGGCACCACTGAAAAAAGCCTGGCCCCATCCTCCTGACACCCACCCTTTAAGTATTTATAGGTGTTGATCAGATCCCCCCTCAGTCTTCTCTTCTCCAGACTAAAAAGACCCAAGTCCCTCAGCCTTTCGACAGCACCACTGTCACTCTGGCATTCCAGTCTCCAGGAATCATCCTGTGAGGCACTTAGTCACAGACAGCACTGGAAGGGGAACTTATTAGCAGGAAGGACTGCTGTCTGGGTCTTCCAATTCCACATCTGTCTGCATTGCAATGATCAAGAGGCAGCAGCTGCTGACCCCACCTCCCCCCATGCTGGCTCTGAGCTGAGTGGCTGCCCTGTCCCTCCCGAGATGTTCACCCAACTCACTTTCAACGTCACGGACGCAGACGCCGTGGAGGAGGACGATGTGCTTGTGAGACACCTGCCTCATCATGCTTGCCGTTTCGAAGAAGGCCTGTTGGAAAGCCAAAGAGGAAAGTTATTAAACTGCTGGTCATCGTGGGAGTCACCCAAGTGTTCAACAACTACAGAGCAGCAAGTAACAAGAGGATTTGCAAAAGATCACTGTGTTTTCCAGTAACATAAAGGGCTAACAATGGTAGGGATGTGCCATCCTACTGCAGCAATGGGGCAGTGGAGGGCTGTCAGAGGTGGGTTGTTGTTCATGAGGTCTGTAACCCTCATGTCAGAGGTGGGTTGTTGTTCATGAGGTCTGTAAGTGACCAAAGCTCTTTGCTCACTGATCTCCAGCACTCTCAGCTGCCAGACCATGGGTACAGGTTCGATGGTGCTTTTCACACCACAGCAAGGCCTGGGGCCATTTTCCTTGCACTCATGGTCTGGAGCATTGGTGTCCTGCAGCCAGATCTGATGCTGCTGCCCATCTAATGAGATCAGCTTACTGAGTATCTCAAAAATGCTGGTCAATATGGATTTGACTGCCTAAAATGGTGAGATACACCTCCAGTGTCTTCTTATTCCCTTACTACATAAGCCTTCTTCTAAAGGCTTCTCCTCATTAACCACGTACAAGATGGCGAGGCCCAGTAGTTGTAGTACAACAGAGAAAAAGGAAAGAAACTTGCCAAAGAAATGTCTCTGTGGCTGGGGTCCAAGACTTTGAGGAGGACTTTAATCTCTTTTTCATTCTGATAGCCTTCATTCTCATCGTCTTTGTAGTTGAGAATCCCTGAGTAAATCTGTGTTCTCGTCCCTCTGCCAAGATGTTCTCCCTAAGACAGAACACACCGTTTGTTTTTCAAACCAGGACACGAAGGAAACAAGCATAAACTTACACAAATACTCAAATCTGCACTCTGTTCTGCCTCTCCAAGTAGAGAGAGGACCTAGCTTGCCATTTATCTAGCTTCATATAGACTTAGAGTTATTCCAGGGAGAAACCAGTGACAGCTTTAGTGGTGTCTCTGAGCATACTCCGACTGTAAACTCATTTGATATTAAAGATCTCCATACATCTCCATTCCATCAAACAGCTTCACCGTGATCTAACATCATTAGACTAAAACACCAAATGAATAAATAACACCTGACATCTTATTTACAATAAGCTGCTATTGAGGCAATCTTTAATGTGTTTCCAGAAGTCAGAGGAAGTAATATTTCAATGGAACGCTTTGTTTGGGAAAGCAATTTCCTCCTAAATAACAGAGGATTCCGCCGTGGGTATTTTTGCAGGAAGCCTGTGTGCTGACTGTAAATATACCAATCAAGAAACAATGAACCTAATCTATATCCGTCTTCCCTGGTCAGTGATGCCATTTCAAAAAAAAAAACCACCCCAAACTTGTTATTTAACTGGAGAAGTTAACTGCATGATTTAAAAGCTCAGCTCTTTTAGAAACATCAAATGGGATTTCAAGCCACTATGCGATTTTTGAAACTTATTCAGGTCACCTGCATCACTAACTACAGACTACATCAGAAAATCTGGGAAAATTTGGGTGCTAGATCAGCTTGAAATGTCAAACTTTAAATGCTAAGACTCTTCAGAGCTTTTAAATGCTTCACCCAGCTGCCCACCTGGATGATTTCTTCCTTGAGGATTCGGTGGAAACTCAGCTGCCCCAGGTGGTAAACGGGCTGCCATTCCTGCGCCTTCTTGGTTGCAACAAGCAAGTTGGAGATTTCTGGAAGGTAGGGAGAAGAAAAGAGTCTTTAAGGGTTTTCTAATATAACCTTCTTGGTCAGTAACATTATTATATATGCTCAATGCAAGGTAAATCCCCAAATGAATAAGGAGGAAGAAAAGAAGAAACCTGGACTTAATTTCTCAACTCAACTCTGCAATTCAACAAAGAATTCACTAAAATAGAGCTGCATATTTTACATTATATACACAATCTGAATATTAGCAATATTGGGGCTGTTATTAAGAAACTGATAGTGTTTACTGTGCAGAAATACCCAGGGTAGAAAGAAGAAACATCTCTGCTATACTTTAAGTAAAAAACCCACACACTCTCTCCTGCTAACAAGTACAACTCCTTTCCAAGGCGCAGATGGGTGAGGGGTAGAGTCTTGTTTTCCCTCTTTACCTCCTTGAAAATGTCCTGGTCTCTGGGAAATACTAACAATCTCTTAGTTCCAGTCTGTTTCCAGAGCACTGGAATTAAACTGGGGAATGGGAAATGAACAGAAGGAAAAGACTCCACAGCCCTGCACTTCCTCCAGCCCACCTCTGGTCAGGGAGAGGCAGGGTTAGATCCAAAAGTCTCACACATGGATTTTTCCTTTCCCCTGTTTGACAAGCAGGGATTATTAATTACGCTGGGATGGGCTTAGATCTCTGTGTGCATCTGCCCTTCCCATTACTGCCAGCAGAATGCCTGCGTCAGGGCTGAACTGTGATCCAGCACCCTGAAAACAATCAGTAATGAACTGTGCGCCAGAAAAAATGCATTTCTGCATCCCCTAAACTTCTTTGTGAATTAAATTAAATAGATTCAAAAAGAAGGAAAAAAAAACAACAACAAAACAGGGAAGAGACAGGCACAGATAATGCCCTGGATCCTACTGTAACTGATGCCAATGAAAAGCTGAAATGGGAAGTCAACTCCTTCACCCACTTGATTTCATTCCAAATACAGCTGTCAAAATGTAATTGGAATGTCAAAAATGTATAATCTCCCCATGCTCCAGACAATCACCAACGTTCTTCAAAGTGTTGACAAGCTCAGTGTCTACCTACAGAGCTCTCCTCTAAATCCGTCAGAACACGCAGGTAATTAATGTAGCTCAGTTATTCCCCTTATTCTAACAGGAAACCATTATCTGATCAACACAATCACGCCACTGTGTTTCCTCTTTCATACAAAATTCAGCTGCGAGACGCTTGAAGCTCATAAGAAATGATTTTAGTGAGCAATTAACAGTTTAACAAACGCATGACTGTCCCAGCCCTCTGAAATCTGCCCTCGCAGATGGACTGACGGACTGTGAGGCTGTTCTGACCATGAACAGTTGCAGATCAAGCCTTCCCTGAAGATTAATAGAGCAAAAAACAGCTCATGATGAGAGCAAACGAGCATCAAACCCCAGGCTGCAGCCCTCCTGTGCCAGAGGAACGCAGCGCGATGTATACGTGACTCGGTGGAGCAAAGGAAGAACCTTATATAGTCCCCGCTCCGCCGCAGCGTTTCAGCCCCTGCCTCTGAGTCAGCCCTGACATTTTCTGCTTAAAACAAGTCTCCAGTTCCACCTCTGCTGTGGATACCGCAGGGCTACAGCTGGTGTAGGCGCAAAAGAAAAACCAAGAGAAACCGGAACTTTTCTCACTGTCATTTGAGAAGTTCACACAAACAAGGCTCCCAAGAAGCACCGGCCCCTGAGCATCCTGTGCTGAGCTTACATCACTGGGAGGAAACCCCTAAAACCTTGCTCACAGCGTTTGCTTTTGCTTTTTTGGCCAGACTCCTCCCTCCACTGAGAAGGAAGAAACTTCTTATGTCATTTTTGAAATGACAAAAGAGCTTCACACAAGAATACAGAACAAACCAAAGACATTCCTATTTCTGGAGTTTGTTTCCTTTCGACACCAAAGCTCGTTGCCTCTATTATAAAGGACAAACTACCTCTTGGTTTGGGTTGGCAGCACCTCTTCAGTGTAAAGCTTATGTTGTCTGTCCGAAGTATTTGTCCTTTCAGGTGATCCATCAGCTCTTTTAAGGAGGAGAAAGACTTGTTTGAACCATGTAGGAAGTACCCGCCTTTCTTCACCTCGATCTGGAAGTTCTTGTACTGGATTGAATTATTTATCATCTGCTATTAGGGGGGAAAGAGGGGAAAAAAGGAAGGGAAATATAATCATTAAAGTGAAAGAATGTTTTAAAGCCATAAGAGCTCCCCTGAAGCCTTTGAAATTACACGTAGGACCAGTTAATCAGTTGCTCCTAGACTAGCATCCTCTAATCAGACTCCAACGTAGGAGTCCGAAGTAGGAAAAGGCCCTAAAATTCCTATAAACTTCAGTCCCAGAAAAGCTCATAACATAGTGGAAGAAGAGCAATATAAAGATGCCATCATCCAACAACACGATTCTGGCTTCTGTGTCTTGCAGAGCCTGAGAGTGTGCAGAAGCCTCAACTCTTCAGAAGGAATTTTCTCTTCACTCGGTCAAGAATTGCAGAATTTGGCTCACTGTTTCAAAATCTCAACTTAAAAACAGCAAAACTCCCTTTCACAACCCAGATCGTCCAACAAGTGAAACGAGATTTCAGGCTATTGTTCAAACCTCCCAGTTTCGTTGAAAGCTGTTGAGGAAGAACCACTGAACTTTCGTACTCACCAATCTCAAGCCCGTGCCCTTTCAAGTTCTACCCTCTGCTCCTGCTTCCTCACCTCTAACGTGCTGCAGCTTCCCACCACCTCTTTCTTTATTGTTTCTTGTTTTAAATGTCCCTTCTTGACCTCGCCATTGATCCTATTAACACTTTTTTCTAAGAGAAGGAAAACAGCTTCTACGCCTTCATGCTATTATTATTATTCTTGTGTGAACACTTTAAGTATCTTCCCCAAACTAGCTGCAGACTTCCAACAGAGGTCAGTAAAATCCAAACTTCTGTGCAGTTGCTGCTGCCTTTTCTGCTTTTAACTGGTTCTCTCACTTGTCCTATCTCATCAGCTTTTACCTATCGCTCATCTTACATACAATATCTTCCACCAGCAAACTGTGAGTCTGTGCCCTTCTGTGGTGCGCGACACGTGAAGGCAACCACCCTCATGCACTGCTCTCTCACAGGGTGTCAGCAGAAATACATTCATATAATTAAACCCATGTTCAAGAAACATCAGATAAGTTGCAGTGACAAATTCTGTTACGTCGTTCTCACACCATGTGAGTTTTAAAAGCTTCATTTCCATCATGTTCATGCACAGTTTAATTGCTATGAATGGAAATGTTCTGGATGTAATAGAATCACAGCATGGTTTGGGTGGGAAGGGACCTTAAAGCCCCCCCAGTGCCACCCCCTGCCCTGGGCAGGGACACCTCCCACCACACCAGGTTGCTCCAAGCCCCCTCCAACCTGCCCTTGAACCCCTCCAGGGATGGGGCAGCCACAGCTTCTCTGGCCAACCTGGGCCAGGCTCTCACCACCCTCACACCAAACAAGTTCTTCCCCACATCTCAGCTCCATCTCCCCTCTTGCAGGGTCCAACCCTTCCCCCTCCTCCTAGGGCTCCCCTCCCTCATCCAGAGTCCCTCCCCAGCTTTCCTGGAGCCCCCCCTTCTTTAGGGACTGGAAGGGGCTGGAAGGTCTCCCTGGAGCCTTCCCTTCTCCAGGCTGAACCCCCCCAACTCTCTCAGCCTGTAATGAGTCGTGTTTCTAGATGGGGGTCGGTCTCTTCTCTCAAGTCCCAGGCGACAGGACAAGAGGAAATGGCCTCAAGTTGCCCCAGGGGAGGTTCAGGCTGGATTTCAGTGAAAAAATTTTTCACTGAAAAGGTTATCAGCCATTGGAATGGGCTGCCCAGGGAGGTGGTTGAGGCACCATCCCTGGAGGTGTTCAAAAGACGGGTTGATGAAGTGCTGGGAGGTATGGTTTAGTGATGATGCTCCTTGTTTGTTGTGTGGGTGTCTATTTTTGTCAGTTAGGTTGATGGTTGGACAAGATGATCTTTAAGATTCTGTGATTCTGTGATAGAGCATAAATGTAGTGATAGCACACGGGTCTGGGGACAACAAAGCTCTGAGTGCAATTATCTACCCTCTGCTGCTCCAGAAAGCAACAAAGACAAGGGTGCCTGCCCTAAAGAACATAAATACATCAACATGGATTACAGGGGGCTGCTGGGCTTTGAGCCGATTACCAGATTAGTGCTGGGGACGCTGCACCTGACGTACCTCTGAGCCTTCGAAACAAGTCACTGTCATGAGGATGTGGTTGAAGTTGGTGCAGCTCCACCTCAGCACATACATTCCCTCTTCGTTCCCCTCCTGCCGCAGCTTGTTGATGGCATATTCCGTGCTGAAAGAGTCGAGGTACAAATGAGGAAAACCAACAAATGAGCAGTCGCACCCCAAAATCTATTATTAGTAAACACACAGGGCAGTAATCCTATATTTGGAACAAAAATGCGTAACAGCAACTTAGAAATATTTATATTATTATTAAAACATGGTTTAATTGTGCGCATTAAACATGTTCACATTTAGCTGCACAGAGCAAGGGAAGAATGATTTATTAAGCCCTTAGCATGCTTAATGAGGTAATTCTGCATCCAACACAGTGTGCACATAAGCTCTCAGTTTTCTACATATTGCACTTTCAAACATAAAAGGAAAAGCCAACAAGGTGAGCAGAAGGGAAAAAATAGCTATTTAATAAAACAAAGGCTTTGTTCATCCACCCAAGGGCTCCCAGGATCAGCATAGACACAGCTCAACTCTTGTTTACCTAAAATATTCCCATCTGTTCAACTAATAATGATCTTTATAGCTATTAGTGAAGTAATACTCCTAGAGTGAAGAAAAACTACTACTCAAAATACTCTTATAGTGAGGAAAAACTGGTTTTATAAATGACTTAAGTATTTTTTCAATATAATCCTTAGCAAAACTAAGTTGTTCTACAACCTTTTGGGAACTAACAGCCTTCCAAATGTCAGATTTTCTCCATGGATTCACTATGCAGCAGTATCAGAGGACTAATTATTCAAGTGCAATAAAAGAACAATAAAAATCAGACATTTTACTAACCAAATGGGTCCGTGGCATCCGTTTTTTATGTTGTGCTCAATGAGGGGGGGAGCCACGTCTGTGCAGAGGTAATGGTGGGCGTCTGCTGTGAGTCTGAAATATCCATCGATCAATGACGCAAACGACAGGGCCTCATCGTGTGAGGACAGCTTTAATTCCTACAACAGAAAGATATTTCAGTAAAGAATTCTGAAAGGCCTTTATTTAAGAATCCTGTTAGAAAACGGAACTTCCTAAAGGAAGTTATCCCCTGTTGCCCAACAACACTAGAGATTCCCATGGGAGGGAAACCTCCCCAAGGTTTGGTTCTTACCATCCTTTTATTATCCTGTTTGTTAATGCTGACTGTAGACTCCTTGATGACAATGTGGGTGATTTCAGGAAAATAGGAAAAATTGTTCCATGAGTCTCGAATTCTGTGTTTTTCTTCATCCTTTTTGTTTTTGCTGTCAGATTTTTTCTTCTTCTCTTTCTCCGTCTGTACAGACTGCAAAGAGATTTTGGATAAAGGTATACTAATAAAAACATTTCAAATTTTTTTCTTAGCACGCTGTCAGATTTTTTCTTCTTCTCTTTCTCCGTCTGTACAGACTGCAAAGAGATTTTGGATAAAGGTATACTAATAAAAACATTTCAATTTTTTTTTAGCATTTTTACTCTAAAACAAAAATTTATGACAAATTAATCTTCTCTGGCTATTTATGGAATGCTTTTTGCACCGAATTTTGGCACTGCACACCCAAACTGCTGATGGCAGGTGAAATTCTGCCTGCAAACCACCACGAAGCTTAGCACCTTACAGGCCACAAATTAGTGAAAATTATGAGCAACTACTTATTTTAAAAAGATAAATGTTCAGGCTGAGCAAAGCGTCCTGCTAGTCACAGAAAGGTTCTCGCTGAGATGCAAGTCTTTGGTTTAGGCATTTAAATAAATATAATCTATAAATCAGCAGAAACAGAAGCCTTACAAGAAACAGGTTGCACTTCTTGCAAGTTTTTCTGCTCAAAGATCAGTTCTTCCTTCCCTCCTCCACCCCCCATCAATACTATCATTTAAAAGAGAAATTCTCCATCAGAGATAGAGATAGTTGGGTTATATCTAAATTGAGCAAAGCACAATGCTTTTTGTGTTAAAAAAAGATAGCTATCAGTAGGGTTCTCATCACCAGGGGGAACTGCAGCAAGCAAAAAGAGGTCTGCTTGTTCAAGTATTATGTGTGGAGAAAAAAATATAGAATATACCATAATCCCTTCAAACCTAGAGCATATTTAATATTTTTGTACACAAAGTACAGAAGAGGTTAAGCAAAGTGACCTCAATTAGCAGCACTGAAGCAAGGAACAACATACAAAATATCACTGATGTGAAAAAGCTTAAATTCAATATAGAACAATCGAATCACAGAATGATTTGGGTTGGAAGGGACCTTAAAGATCATCCAGTACCAACCCCCTCCCCTGGGCAGGGACACCTCCCACTAGACCAGGTTGCTCAAAGCTCCATCCAGCCTGGCCTTGAACATTTCCAGGGAAGATATCACTATATTTTAATTTATTCATGAAAAGTCTAGGAGTTTGAGCAAACACAGCACCTGGGATGCCCCATACACAAAAAGCATTATCAGATTCAATATTGAGGGCCACCACAGATATTAATCTTTCAAAACTTGTGTCTGGACTGGCAGAAATAGTACAGACTTTACTTTTCCTGGTGAAGAGGTTGCCCAGGGTCCTTCCTTTAAGACCAGAAGGGATAAAGCTCTGAGGAACCTGGTCTGATCTCAAAGCTAACCATGAAGGGGGGGTGGGTGGGACTAGACACCTCCTGAGGTCCCTTCCAACCTGTGAAAGAACTCCTTTCAATAAAGAGCTGGTCTGCAGTGTCCAAAGATCATGACCACTTTTAAACAGTTGTCATATCCCCAGAAGCAATCTTCAAATTCCCATTTTTCAAGCAATACTTACATTTGGCTTGAGCCTCCACTGAATTCCGTTGTTTCCCGTTACGATGACTTCATATACTTGAGGGTTCTCGTTGTCTCCACAATTAAATCGATTGATTTCATTCTCAGATGAAATCAGCAAAAACGAAGTCTCAAAAATTTCTGCTCCATAATGTTTAGTCAAGGTCTCCATTGTTGATAAGTATTTCACTTTCAGATCCCGTGGAGACACACTACTGTCGCAAATGGTTTTGTTGTTAAACTCTTTAAGGAAATGCTTGAAAACATTATTTATCCGAATCCTGGTTAAGAAGTTCCTCTGTCTGATCGTCTTGTTCAACGTTTCAGGAATATAAAGCTTATAACTAGAAGGAAAAACAACGTTATAAGTTAATACTGTTGTCTCCTAAGCTTTTAACTTTCTAAAAAGTGCAACTGCCTTACTTTGAAAGTTGCAGAGAACAAGATGCAGTAAATCACTGCGCAGTTGGTACTGTAGCAGTGATTTACAGCATTAATAGCCAACGGGAATTCAAATATTAACCTTATCTGAAAGCTGGATGGATACAACCCACTCAAATCAATAAAATCAATAAAGTCAATAAAACAATTTATTCTAACAGTTTTCTCATTTGGTTGCTAATTAACAACACTGCCATTTCTGAACCTACTGACACAGAACCCTGAATTTACAGCAACATGCTTGCATAGATTTGAAATACTCTCCAGGTGAGGAAAAAAAATCAGGTTTTCTAATACATATTGACAAGATTAGGAAGATCCACGTAGCACTAGCAGCGTTGGCATGCTTGCATAGATTTGAAATACTCTCCAGATGAGGAAAAAAAAATCAGGTTTTCTAATACGTATTGACAAGATTAGGAAGATCCAGGTAGCACTAGCAGCGTTGCAGCTTGTATTTCCTGTGCATTCAGACCCTGGAAGGTAAAATGCTTAAAATCCCTTCTGGCAGAGAAGCACAGCAGCCCCAACAGTGACAAAGAAGTCTTCCCAGCTCACCTGATATCTTTGGGAAGCTCTGGAAGCTTCACGTTTTTCTTGATGGCATAGTGAGAGATGGCAAGGACAGCCATCCCCAGGCATTCGTTTTCGATTTCATGAACCTCTTGATCATTTTTAGGATCACGGATTGGTGCCAGGCCTTTCACTAAGTCATACTGACCCTTAGGAGGAAGGAAGAAAAGAAAGCTATCAGATTTGGTATTTGTCTTAGTTTATCTATGAGCGAGCAACACGTCACAAGATCACAGCTCTCCTCAAGCAAGAGGAGTCACCCAAAACCAAAAGCCAGGACTGGAAGGGGTAGGAGAAGAAGGGAAGAGCTGTGCAATGGATGAAGTCTTCTCTTAGACCAGTGGAACATGGGCAAGTGCTACTCACCCCACAAGCCCTGCCTGTTTGAGAAGAAACACCAACATTTGTGCCTGCCAGAAGTCTTTTAAAATGACAGTTTGTGGACTAAATGGAATCACAGGATGGTCACAACACACCCATCCCACATACAGTCCACAAAGTTGTGGCTTTCACCAAGAAGGTGTGTGGACAGCCAGGTAGAACACCTGCACTGCTCAGACACTTGCAACTCCCCTATCCTGTCCTTCTATACATTAGCCCACCAAAAATTCACTTGCTTTTTAATTAACTGAGGAAAGCACCACCCCTGCACCCTTCCAGCACCATCATAATTATTTTTCTGGTACACAATAAATATTTTGTGTCTCTGCTTTATCTCTGCCCCTTCATCACCTGGTGTCTCTAGGAACCCCATACACTCAGGCTCTAAGCCCCATCCCAAAGCCAAGACTGAAAACCCTACGGCATCACCTTGCTCTGGGACAGTCTGGAAAATATTTGGTCACCAAAGAGCATTTCTGTTGCCTTATATCAGCATTAGTCCTTTTCTGATTTATTTTTTTAAAAATGTTATTACCCCAAAGTAAAATTCCGCAATACAATATTGCCTGACAAAATCCCCTAGGGTCCCTATGCATTCCACAACTTAAAAGGTGCTTTCATTCTTCTTGCTGGCATTCAGAAAAAGGAAAAAAAGGGAAAAAAAAAACAAAGAAAGGCCAAAACCCAGTTCGCAGCAGGTTTTCAAACAGTGATTTTGCAAAGTTGCATACATGTAGGCAAGGATATTCATATGAAATAAGGTCTAAGTTAGTTTGATCACACAGAAAAAACCTATTTGCTTCATTACTTTAGAATGCAAGTGGTACCATTAAAATGTACCCATAGTTGTAGTCTACTTGGTATTTTATTGTGGTTTCACAACAAAACAACAAGGATTCACTGGAAGAGCTTCATTTTTCTGAAGGCGACAACCATATTTGAGACTGAAAATTCTGCAGAAATTATACTCAGAATTAACAGTAAACATGGTTTTTCTTTAGTGCATTTAATTTGCTCACTTCACAAACTTTCATCAACTTCAATTCCCATTTCTTCGACAAAACCAGACAGTTTCTCACTTGCACAATCACTTGTGTGTATATGAACTTTTTTTGTAAAAGAGCACAAGAAGGTTTTGGAAATAGGGACCCAGCTTACTTGCCACATCCAACTAATTGGACTCACAACAGCAGGAAAGAAAAAGCACCCGTGAACAGGCTGAGTGACAGTGGGTTTGTCAGTCGGTGTTTTAACACCGCTCAGTGGGAGAAGACTCACTAAAAGGACACCATTCTGTCAGTTTAAATACCACGACTGATCCTCTATAGCACAAGAGATGTCAAAATTCATTATGTGCAAATGTTTTGCAGAAGAAAAGGTGATAGCGTTTTTATCCAAAAATGTTTAATATTAAAAGAAACTATGCCAATAAAAATACAGCCCTTTTAGACTGTGAGACTGGCAGTTTCTTAACACCTCCTGCTTATGGGTAGATTGTTCTTCATGTAGCAAATTCTCTCCACCACGCAGAAGTACGAAGAAAACACTTATCAATACTAACAGGTAAGGCTACATGGACTTAAAAAGTTTGAAAAGAGGTCTTTAAGGCAGCTTCTACTGAATCAAATTGTTTTTCTGCAACCACAAAGCCAGAGTTACTTGCAAGCAACCTCTTACCTGTGCAAAGATGTATTCTAATGAGTTTGCATCAAGTATAGGGGTTCCTTCTGGCATTGTCTTCTTCTCGTAAGAGCTCTTTGCCTTCCTTGGCGAGTGCCTCCACACCGAGGGTTCACTTTCACTAGTCCCATGCCAGTTTGTGAAGTAGTATCTTGCAAGAAAAAAGGAATAAACTTTAAAAATTTTGGGGGAAATTCTCTGTTTACATTAGATGCCCAATTTAAACTTTGAAAAGAAAACCAGTTACACGTCAAAATCCCTCAATCTTCTGCCCTGAGGTTGCAACTTAAAGTGGCCCATTGCTTGAAATGGCATGCCTGGCCTGAGGAACTGGGGAAAAATGGTCTATTAGTCCAAGGTCTTCAGCATTTCCAATCAAGAGCAGCTCACTCTTAACTCACAACACCCCGACTGACTGCCTGTCACATCCCTGCATAGTCCACCACAGGAGAAGACACTGCTCAGGGGCCTCCTGGTGCCTCCATCACCTCTGACTTGGCTTGAGCAGTGTAAGAGAGTGTAAAGCCTCCACCTAAAACCTGCTAAAGGAGTTGGCATCTACTGAAAATGAACGAAGATTTTGAATTCAAGCTCTGTTAGCGCCTTTTGAGAAATCTTTGCCTGAATTATTCCAGAAATCTGTGTCTATCTGGCTTCTGGTAACACTGAAACCAAGTAAAGTTTAGTTAAATCTGGTTTGAATCAACGCGCCTTTTGCAAAAGCTCATGCCTTGGGCACGATCACAAACTACTTATAATTAAAAGGTTCCAGCAGAGCAGATTTACCCAATTGCTAAGTAGGGATGATTTCTGTAAGAACCTGTCAATCTAATTCCAGAGGAGCATGCAGCATGAGCAAGAGCAAACGATGCAGAATTACCTCGCTGTATAGATAGATATCACTGCAGTCATCCAAAGGGTGGTGGGAAATTTCGGATGGAGAGTGACCACTGTGAGCATCACATAATTTGTTTCACATTACCATGACATCTCAACAGCAAAGCTTTTAATGACTACTTAAACATGTGATCAAAATCACAAAGAATTTTTGTGACCAAAATGACACCAAAGAGCTTTACAGAGGAAAAAGACAAACGAATGAGAATGGTAATAGACACTGCACTTAAAAGAAGTAGTAAAGAAAAAGCAAGTGGAAAAACCCTAAGGTTTTAGGTAGAAAATGTTGAGGCATGTGATGGGTATATCTAAGTCCTGAATTGGAAATACACATTTTCTGTACTGAAAGAAAAAAAAGCTTAATGAACTACCTTATAATCTACGAACACATTTCGAGATCGCAAATAAGAAATCAGTTTAAATAACAAATCACTATGCTGCCCGAGCAGTTCCATTTCAAATATAACACAATAAAAATGTCAAAAGACGTGTCCTGGAAGACAGAAAGACTGCAGGAAGACCATAAGTCAACTGGCAAATGTTTATGAACATTATGGTGCAGAACAACCCACATGCAAAGCTGTGTGTTTTAAAATACGTGACTGTATTTTTGTGACTTGTCTCTGACCAGACTGGGAGTTCATGGATGAAGTCCCAGTTCTGCAGTGGTTGAGACTGGTGTGTATCAGTTTCAGTCCAGAGGCAAGATCTTAAAAGCAAAACAAAATTAGCATTTCTAGATCAGTGCCATGTGTTTAAATCACGTGTTATCTGTACAGCAAGTTGACGATTCAAATGAAGAATTATGTATCTAATTTCTCTTTTAAAGACAAGACTTTCTGTCCAGTGTTTCTGCCCATCCTTTCTTTTTGGTGAATCTTTTTAAGTCCCCCAAAAGTACGTATCTAAAGCATGAGTGGGAACACCAACACCCAACTGTGTCATGAACTCCTGACCAGTACTGCAAGATACTGCACAACTCCTTTGCCTGAAGCATAAAAAGCAAAGTGAAGCAAATCCTTCTGCCTCCAGGAAATTACTTGGTTTCCGTATGCTCCTTCATAAGATTAGTGATAATTAATAACTCCAATTCTTGTGGTATTTCCTGAAAATAATTATGGGCAAGGTATCGTGTATTGTTTGTAATTGAGAGGAGAATTTGCTCCTTTCCCTGTTAAACTGCACTAAGACAACATTTGTAAGTTACAATAAAAATTAGAGCCCCATTGTTTGAGGAACCACATAAAGAGGGAGAGTCTCCGCCTTGAAGAGACGGATGGATTTGTGGTAAGGGGGGAGACAGACTATTGCAATTCCACTTTCACAAACAGGAATGGGAACACAAGCTTCCCAACTCCAAAGTCCTACCGAGGAGGTGGAAGGGAGACTGAACGCTCCTGATTTCAGGAGCATGTCCCACCTCTCCTTTAGCCCAGGGCTGGCACTCCAGCGGGGGCGATTTGGGGAGTCAACCCCAGTGGGTCACCCCAGGAAGGAGCAATTTAGCCCTTCAGTCCTCTCCCTGAGAACAGCTCTGACAGTCCTTCTCTCCAGGGTTTCCAGAATCTCATGTCTTGGGTCTCTTCTCCATGGCAAGAACCGCTCCTGCGTCTGGTTCAGACACAACCCAGCCACCGAACAGTTAAACTCCTCCTCCATCAGCTGGTGTGCTAATTAGTCCCGGATATTACAAAATACCATGGTTTCTTATGGTGTAGACAGTTTATTTTTTTTCATATCTTGAAGCAAGTGAAAGAAATATAGGGCTAGTTAACAAAGCTTCTAGTGAAAAGAAAAGTCCTTTTGGAATAGTACCAAAAGTAGAGCAGCTGGCAGAGATGTGTTGGGGAGAGGAGGAGGACAGGAAGTCCATGCAATCAGAAATCAACTCCAAAGCTCCCAGCAGTGGGAGAAAAATCAAACATCTCAAAGCAATTGAAACTACTCAGTCACATATTTTCATTTTATGTATACAATTTCAATAGGGCATGACTAAATCAAATCTATCGATATAATGAGATTTCAGCAACCACCTTGTCCACATAAAAATGATTTAGTCTCTAAATGATCATACACACCCTAACACACTGCACTATTAAATAAGCCCAGACCATTTTCCTTTTTCAAGAGGAATTCTGCCTCTTGCAGAGCTCAGAATGAACAGTATTCATTTAGAGAACAGTTTCACAATCCTGCATTGCTCATAATTTTTCAGTCCCCAGCCCTGCTCCCAGCTCCGATGCCCAGCCAAAACACACAATAGATCAGAAATGAAAGAAAAGAAAGTATCACTTCACCAATACACTACAATATTCCTAGGGAGACAGGGATCTTTAGATTTTAGCGCTTAACTCACATAGTCTCTTCTTAGATGCATATGAAATTATTTAAAATACGTATTATTGACCCAAAGTTTGCCAGTTTTCATGCATGAAGTACATCTGACAAAAGAGATGCCCCTGCCAAACTTCAAATCCCAACTCCAAAGTTTAAAAAAATAAACCACCGGAACTTTTAAAGGACCCAAAGTTTGCCAGTTTTCATGCATGAAATACATCTGACAAAAGAGATGCCCTTGCCAAAACTTCAAATCCCAACTCCAAAGCTTAAAAAAATAAACGACCGGAACTTTTAAATACAGAAAGCAGGGCATTTACCAGCCTCATTCTATAAAATTGTCAAACGGAAGAATTTCCAGAAACGAAATTTCACCATAGAGTAATTTTTCCTGTATACCTAGAATTTGATAGAGTTATGAACAGCCAAAGAAGATCTGTAAGAGGGAGCTGTTCAGGCAGTTTTAAAGCCGGGCAGGTGAGACGCAGTAGGAATGAAGGAGAATGTGGAGAGAGTTCTAACCCTTTACCCAAACCAGAAACTATAATAAACACCAAACACAGAGGAAACTATCTTTTAATAACTGAGTTATAAACAGCACCATGCCTCTAATCAGAGGATTACATTACCACAACTACATTTTTCAAATACCAGTAAAGCAGACCGCATCAAAGAATTTCAGTATCGGGAAAAATGCCCCAGATTTAGATTATACCAATAAATGTTTTTTATTATCCAGTATATGGTTGATCTGACTGATCTCTTAAAACAAGAAAGGGCACTTAATGCTCTGTAAGAGGCCATTAGAGTCCTCAGAGCTTCTTTTAGAGAGTCACTCAATGCCATTATTGTACGGTGTTTATCTGCCAAACTGAATCACAGCTGTTTAAAGCTGAGATTAGTTGAGGTTAAGTCATTAACACCACTAACAGACTGTGTTAAAGAAAAAAGAAGAGACTATAATATCCCTTTCCTCTTCTAAAAATAGGTATCGGTATTATAATTATTTGAAAAGCAAAGATATTTTTGTTGACTGTCAGTCTTTTTTTCTTGGAACAGTTCATCAGACAACAACAACAGTATCAGTCTGGCAGAAACATAATCAGAATTTAAATAGCTTAAAGTTAAAAATCATATTCACAAAGCTCTGTCTTTGAATCTGTACAAGCAAAAAGGCTGATATTCTCCAAAAAGTCTAGAAACTGGCTTGGGTGCACAACCTGGGGTTTACATCTGCCAATTCTCTCATTAGCATGTACAAGCGATAGCCGTGTTGTCTAACTAGAGATTATCAGGAAAAAGCTGTTAAAATGCTGTATTAACACTTGACATTTTTTTCTCTATAGCCCAAAACTGACTGTGTGGTGCACAACCTGGGGTTTACATCTGCCAATTCTCTCATTAGCATGTACAAGCGATAGCCGTGTTGTCTAACTAGAGATTATCAGGAAAAAGCTGTTAAAATGCTGTATTAACACTTGACTTTTTTTTTCTATAGCGCAAAACTGACTGTGCATGTGAGTATTACATTTTAAGGCAAAGGGGTAATATTATGTAGAAGCTTATTTTCTTCCAGTTGTACCTTGACGGACCAACAAAAATGATCTGTGGACTTGCTTTAGGAAGATGAGTCATTTCTAGACTAATTATTCCTGGAAGCAAAGCTCATTCTGTATCTTTTTCTCCTGTATCATACACTTAAAGCTCATAATGATGCAAGAAGAAAAGTCGGAATAAAAAAATAATAAACCAAAGAAGGCAGTATAATACTCAGAATTAGATTTCTATCAAATCCTAAAAGGAGGACACCATTCCTTTAGCTGGAGCGCGTGAGTGCTCAAGAGCTGTCAGCATTATTTTCATTTCCAGTGGAGGAGGGCTGCTGGACCCCTTCAGTCCCACAAATCTCAACAGGCTTCGTGCTGTAGGAGTGCCACCTGAAGCTCAACCCGATGGGACTTGTCAGATAAAGACCCTGGGAACGAGGGTTTGTATTTTCTGGCACTTTCTCCAGCCCAGCGCACGCCACCCACAGCGAGGTCACACCAATTCCCCTACACTCCCAGAGGAGAATCTTGAAAGCACGTGGCTTTTTCCTTCTAAATTAATAGTAAAATTCCCATCGCTTTCAGCAGGAGCACAGTTCACTTTAAGAACTTCAAATGGAAATCAAAGAATGCAAAATACTGACACAGTAAAACAACATTTTGGAGCCTTTTGTTTCAATTTAGCTTTTCCGTCACCGACAGCTTGGTGGATACAGGTTCTTGTGGTTTTTCACCTTTTAGGGCTTTTTTTCAAGGTTATACAGCAAGATGAAAAGAAAATCAGGAGCCATTTTAAGCTTTTCCTGTTAATCTCTTATCTATGCTGTGAAAAGCAAGCTGCTGCTTTTGGTTTTGCTTTCCTGCTTCTTCACTGAGCTCAGTAGTAAGAGTCAGAGCATCCACCTATGGCTAAGGAATCATTTTTCAGGCATTTTGCACCTGCCTCATTCGATAATGGAAATCATTTCTCAGGCATTTTGCACCTACCTCATTCGATAATGGAGCCGGTGGGATGTTTTTTCATCTATCTTAAAGACCTTGTTTGGTGCATACCAGAGTTTTTTGTTTTCATCATACAGCGCGAAGAGATTATGGCAGAGAGGAGATACAGCTGTGGGGAGAGAAAGTAAACAAACGTATGAATCACAAGGCTAGAACGCATACGCACACCTCACAAATACAAATGCATAAAGCAAATATCTGAACTTACAAAAGAGACCACGAAAAGAAACTGATACCAGGATTAGTTTAAAGCAAACACTAGAAAGTCACGGTTAAAGTGGAACTGCAAACTGCTCACTCCACTGGTTTTACTGTGCATTAAACAGCAGATCATTTCAGCTACTTTCAACATCAAACTCACTCTGAAATTCTGATTTTGCCAAAGGTCTGAACCTAGGAGGAAATGACTTAAAAATCTCCACTTTTTCCAGATCACAGAAACAGGTGTTTTAACAAACCCACTCAGCAATACGACTTTGTTGTCAGTTTTATTTTACTACTAAATTTTACTCCTATAGCTGGAAGAGAAGGGTTTAGTGAAACGATGAAAATCCCCTTCTCATTACAACACAATCAGAAAGCACAACGTGCTATTTTTCCAGTCTATGCTCATTCAACAGTGGGTTTTCCAACAAAGAACAGACTTTGACTCATACATCGAGGGCCACATGCCTTAACCTTTGCATTTACATCATCCCAGAGGAAAACCAGGCTGATTATGGTATGTTTACTTGTCTCCCCTTGTTTGAATTCCTCACTTCAGTTTCCCACTCAATGGGAGGCAGTGCCTTTTTGCAAAAGCCCTGGGGAGGGAGGCAGCTCTACTGCAGAGAGAACTGCAGCGTGGGCTTAAGTGTCTTTCTGAAATCATGCCAACTGCAGAGCACTTTGTTGGGGTCCTGCAGAATTCACTGAAACCACTTCTACCATGATTTGGGGAGAGAGAGAGAGAGCAGAAGGGAAGCCAAGGAAATAAAACCCAACCAGCCTAATTGCAAAGTTCACAAGAAGGTGAGGTTGGGCAGGCGCTGCCTTCTGCAGGGCAACGAGCAGAACACAGGTGCCACCAATGGTTTAATTATTCAAGCTGTGATTTACAGCCAAGACCAGCATCACAGCCTCCCTGAAATGGGTAAGACTTTACCCATTAGTGGGTACCTCACTGCCATGTGCTGTGTGGATTTAGTGAAAAGCAAGAGAAGGCAGAAAGAAGTTTCCTTAAGGAAAAGAAAGAAGTTCCCTTAAGGAAAGCTGACTGCTCACTTAAAGTAATTTCTTCAAAGGTTTTAAACTTCCAACAGAAATTACTTGGGGAAGCTGCACAGTATGTGGGTTCACACCATACACCGGGGCCCATGTTCATGAGGCTCTAACATAGATTAATCCACTGATTCCAGTAGAATTATATATATACATACTCAGGTATTTTGCTGAGTCAAAGGAGCACAGCGACAAAGCAACAAGTCTTCATTATACATTTCTGTGTTACCACAATTTTGGTTAACTTTAACTGGTGAATTATTAATACTATTGATATCGTAACACTCTGCAAAGAATTATCAGGTAATGGAAGAGAAAACTGGAAGTGGTAAAGTATCAAATGGGTTCTCAGAAGTAGCAAATCTTTGTTCTCATTAGCCCTCTCCAAAATGCTTTATAACATGGGACAGATCTTGACAGGCTTACCAACTAGTATAGGAGATAAAAAGGGGTTTTTTAACTAATCTGTATATTGTGTCTCCTCCTAAAAGAAGCCTAATCCCATCCCAGCAAGATGAAAACATCGGTGTCTGTAACCTCTCCTCCTAAAAGAAGCCTAATCCCATCCCTAATCTCATCCCATCCAGATGAAAACATCAGTGCCTGTAACTAGGGTGGGAGATCATTCCTTTATGTGAATCTTAAGACAGTCTCTCCCACCATTTCTTCCACTCCAAACAGTTTAAGAACTGCCCAAACAGCCCCTTGGCAGAGGTTTCCATCCTGGACTCCATCACACGCATATTTCTTCTACAAACACTGACTTACACGCAGAGAGGATGCATCACTTTCCATTCTGTCAAGCCTTGCCACTGAGAATTTACATAAAATCCATATACTCACAACACTTCTGGGCAGCTTCAATGCACAGCTCCTCTGAGGTGAACTCGCCACTGGTGTAACAAATGGGATTTTTATCTTGCAGGTAGAAATGTATTTCCAAACCCTGATGCTGAGCTTCCAGGTTTACTTCGCTCTTCTTCGTGCTCCTCATTTTTGCACAGAAAGCCATGGCTTTGCAATCTTCTTTTACGTTTAGATACTGAAAGGGGAGGAAGAACAGTTAAGCAAAATGTGAAGAAGAGTTTGAGTATTTCTCAGAACACAAATGCATTGCTTAATGAGGCTACTGCAATACCATTTTTCCAAGTCTTCACATTGGGAATGTTATTATTCAAAATCAGTACTTTTCGCAAGTAAGACGAAAAGTGGAAAAAAAGAAATAAATGTCAGTGATTGTTCTGTTTGTGGAATCTCTGTTCCAAATCATTCCCCTCTGTTCTGGTGGTTCCACAACTATTACAGAAGTTTTCTCTCCTTGCTGTAAAGCAGGAATAACTTTCCCATCCTTAAGCACCTAACTGGCTGAAAAACAACACTTGAGGCTGGGTAATATAAACAGTGCCATTTATATTGCCTTTAAAAAAAAAAAAAAAAAAAGGTTAGAAAAAGGTTAGCTTCTATTTTTATCATCTCCTTAACAGCTAAATATTTCTGATAGTTTTCTCCCCTCTCACCCTTTGTTTTTTAAACTCCTGATACTTAATATGTCATGGTGAAATGAGCTTCATTGGAGAATTATTTTTTTATTATTACTTCTCTCTGTTTCAGAAGGAAAGGGTAGCACTAAGTAGGTTTAATGCAATATCTTTTAGACTGCCAAGAATGCACACCAAATAGCTCTGACTCAAAAGAAAATGCATGTTGCATTTTATACCCAGTGCTTAAATAGAAAGAACCGGAAGGAAACAGATGAACACACGCTCCAGGTATTATAGGGTCTCTGTTCCATGTTTTACTAAGCTTTAGCTCAATTAATAACAAAAGCCCAAACCACCAATTCTACAGTTTACAAACTTAATCCTCCCACCGAAAACCAAACAAAACCAAACCTCAAAAGCTAACATACCTGCATTTATGTGACTGTCTGATCCTCTACGCAGCTGAAACGGATTATCTTCACGCTCTCCAAAAGCAACTTGACTCCAGCTGAGAAAAAAAAAAAAAAAAATTGTCAGGAATGGCTTTGTACAGTTTGAGGCACAAAATACATGGTCAGGCTGATAAAATGCAATTAGAGGGAATCTTTCTGTTAATGTAACTGAGATTCGGATCTAGCCTCAACCAATTACAGTCAGAGTGAGCATCTAGGAGTCTATGGGGTCTACTGGTTTCTTTTGACTCTTTGGGTGATCTGACTGAGATGCAGGCAAAAAAAAACAAACCAGGGGAAAAGCCTGGTTATTCATTGTTGGTTTTTTCCATACTTTCAGAGTATCAACCATCAGTTTGGTGTCATGCTTATTGCAACCCTTAGCTGTGACACCAAAGGAGCATTCTTCTCTGTGCTCTACCTCCTTCATGGCTTTTGAGGTCACTTCATTCTTCACGTTTTTAACTACATATTGCTAATTCAAATTCTTCCCCGGTCTCTTTTGTTTCTTCCCTTTCCGGATTATCAAGTTTTTAAATTTGTTTCATTTTCATTTCTCTGTGAAAGCTTTGGGTGGGCAGCAGAGAATAAGGAAGCTTCTCAAGGGGGTACCACAGCAAGGGTCACATTTCTTAGAGGATTCTTGTTCACAAGGAGCGCCTTTTTCACATGACTTTAATGCCTTCCAAGAGCCTAGTTTTTCTTTTTTCTAAGCCCTATCTAACACCACAAACCACCTCAGTATTCTGGGGCTGGTTTGCAAAAGTCTCCCACCCAAAATCACAGGTTGCCCTCATCATCCAAAGTAAACCTGGAATATATCAATACCATCTTTTTTTTAATGGCAGGGGTGACAGTGCCTCTATTTAAGGTACTGTCTGATGCCAGAGCTATAAAATCAACAAGATGTTCCATGAACACTTAAGAAGCAGAAGGGGGAAGAATGGGCATTGGTAAGAAGTCTCCTTAATCCCAGTCCTACTGGTAGAGCATCAAGCGAAAGAGATGGATGCTCGGAAGGCACGACTATGTTCCTTTCCACCTTTGGAAAAGAATTGGCATGGGAATGAGCCAGATGGGGATGGAATTTGGACTTCCTGAAGAGAAGAAGGACGTGGGACTCTGTTCTGCATCTCCTGAGAGACTCCCATGCCCTGGCAGTGGTCCCACATCGCTGTCTGCCAGCCACAGCTTCGGGCTCTCAAGGGGAAACCCTCCCACTTCAGTCTCCTGGGACAGCCACTAACTAAGTGTGACAGTAAGCTAAATGTGACAAAAGGTCTCTAAACTAAATGTGACGGTTCTGCTGGTTTGGTAAACGTCGCCCATCACTCATCTGAGCCTGCAAATGTGTATTCTTCATCTCTCCCTTTTTCTCTTCTCCTATCTCTGCCAAAACATACTTGAATTAAATATACGTTGTTTTTGCTGCAGCACCATTAGGCCTTGATCTGATACATCACTGAATATTGCTTTATAAGCCTTAGGCTTACTCTGGAGAAAGCCTGACACTGCCACACAACCTTCCCTTGTGCTTGGAAAATGCCCAGCAAATGTGATACTATCACAGAAAAAAATAACATTTAATAGCACGGCACGTATCTACAATTAAATTGCATGTTCCTGCCATCCCTGCCACTTTAATGCTAAATTTGAGTTTCCAGACACAATCCCTCAGCAATAATATGGGGGAGAAGCAATTGAGCATCATTACTGGAACATGCAGACAAGCCAGTAATTATTTCTGCACAGCACCAGAAAATTTAAATGCAAAAGGTTAAAGATATTAGCTCTAATCTAATTGAAAACACTCCCTTTTAAACAAGATATCTTACAGCTGAAACTCAATATATTTTAATGTCTGTGTGGGCATAATATTAAAAAGGTTGTCCAGACGTTTTAAAATGTGAAGAGAAATATAAAACCCTTGCCTCCTGGCAGATTCCTAAATCAAAATTGTTGCTTTTCAACGCAGCATTCTTTGGTTTTGCTTAATAGCTCCTATTCTTGTTTCTAATCACAGCAGCAATTCTCAGAATACAAAAGAACTTTAAGTGATGCATCATTTACAATAGGCTTCTTTCTGGGGGAAGAACCAAACAAACCAACATCCAAGCTCTAACTTAACTGTTTACAAACGAGTTTTCCAGATATTCCCACCCTCAGTGTCAGGAATTCACCTTCTTAAAAATGCATTTTAATCTTCAAAAAGTCTCCACTGAACAAGACAAATTCCTGCTCAGTTTCGGTAGCATCTCTCCCCAGTCCTGCACAGTAATGTTACTGTATGTACAGGTGATGGCACCCGGTGACAGCCAGGAGAGGGTCAGGGCAGTCCCTCACCCCTGCAGGCACCTACAGGTGGCCACAGGACTGTCCCTCTGCCAGGGTCACCCCAGTGATGGTGACTCACAGCTCCCCACGGCCACTGCCTTTGGTCTTTTGCGTTGTTAACCATCACATCACACACCTCTTGTGCTTCATCTCAGCAACCCGAAGGGGATTTTTATCCTTTACCACTTAAAAGGTTTCAGAGCCTGGGTGGACCACTGCTTTTTGTGTATCTTCTGCAGATTATCCCCCTCCCTTGTGAATGTTTCCCCTAAATACCAGCAGTACCCTTTCTCCAGACTGCATTTTGTGCTATCCTGAGCTGGTCTCCTCCTGCAGGACACGCTCCCCTCTCTCCTGCTCATCCTTGCAGCATCTCCCAATGTTTGGCCCATCCTCATGGAGCAGCTCAACCCCAGGGGACAGCGGCAGGACGGCAGGGATGCTCTCAGTCTCTGCGGGGAGTGCTCTGACTGACAGAGCATTTGCTTTTTTCAGAGCACATTTTCTCTCCACCCCATTTCTGTTTCTTGTGGTGGAAACGCTCTTCTGCAACGTGGGCTGCATCTAGGGAAAGGCAGGACGGCTCTTCTCGAGATACTCCTCAAAATGCATTTGGAACACTCCTCAAAGCCAAGGGGTTTTCTGCTTATTTAAAACCCTGAGTGACGTATACACACACACCTGCCACCTTTTAAAAGTCTCTATTTCCTTGCAGAATAACTCAGCCTGCAGGTAGGGTGAGCAAAACCCCAGCCCCCTGTGCCACCAGCAGAGGGGGACAACGATTCATCCTTCTCACCATGGTCCCAACCACCGAATTTCGGTGATTTCGGGTGCACACGGGCACAACAACGAAATCACGCACCCACTGTTGCCAAAACTCACATCCAATTTCTCTGGACTACGTCAACAAACAGATCTGGGCCCACAGATAGTATTTTTTTTTCCCCATACACAGATGAAGCCCTCACAAAATTTTGGTATCAGAGAAGTAAAAAGTTAAAAAGTGAGAGGGAATTCGAGAAGGCGCGTTGTTCAAAATCAGTTTTTCTCATTTGGCTATTAAACTATTAAGACTTAAAATATTTGGAAGAAAATAATACTGGGTAAAAACTCATGTTCCTGCCTATGACTCGCCATGGCCAAGATCTCCTTAATAAAAGCAGAGTAGTTCAAGCCCAATACCCCCAGCATTTCTAAGGAAAAAAAAAACACTCCCAATGTACAAGACTATTTGCTAAATAACCCCCTTAAACTTTTGTATGCCTCAAAAATCAAGGAAAAAAAAGCCAGGGGCATAAATTAAATGCTTTAGAAACTATTTATCAATCTTCCTTGAAGCAGAAAGAAGGAGATAATCTGCTGTCATGGAAGGAGGAGCCTGGAAAGCCCACTGGACTCTGAATTTTCCTGTGAAGTTGGGACACATGAAGTTGGGACCTGGTCCTGCTGAGAGCCTCCCTGGAGAAAAATACCCTGAAGCCCAAAAGAAAGCCTCCCTTGAATAAGGAAACAGGATAAAAGTGACAGCTGGGAGATACTTTAAGATGTCAGACACCAAGAGAAAATGGCTCCAAGCTCCACCGGGCATTTTTGAGAAAACTCTTCTCACCTGAGCTCAAACAAGGCTGGAGATGCCCTGTAGCTTGGGCTCCCCCATTTGAGCAGACAAAAGCATTTGTTGAGTTTTCACCCCAACTCCGTTTTCTCCCTTTCAGTGGGACACAACTTAGATTTCTACCAGCAGAACTGCTGCAATTCCCCAAACAGAGCCCCTCACGACACAGAGGAGAAGCAGAGCCTCCGTGCCTGCCAGGAGAAATGTCCTCAGCTGCTGGAAAGCTGCTGCCCACAGGTACCATCCCAGCTGGACCCCACAGACCCAGAACCCTTTTGTTTTCCAGTCGTAAAACTTTTTAATGGGCAAAGGGAAAACATGAAACCCATATAGATTTTGAGAAGAAACCCCCCAGTACACATCACAGAATCCAAGAATGGTTGGGGTTGGAAGGGACCTCTGGAAATCATCTCACCCAACCCCCTGCCAAAGCAGGGTCAACCACAGCAGGTTGGACAGGAATGTGTCCAGGCAGGTTTGAAGGTCTCCAGAGAAGGAGACCCCACACCCTCTCTGGGCATCCTGTTCCAGGGCTTTGCCACCCTTGCACGAAAGAAGTTTTTCCTCACGTTGAGATGGAATTTCCCATGTCCCAGTTTGTGCCTGTTGTCCCTTGTCCTGTCCCCAAGCACCACTAAGAAGAGTCTGACCCCATCCTCTTGCCACCCGCCCTTTGGACATTGCTCAGCATCCATGAGAACCCTCTCAGTCTGCTCTTCTCCAGCTGAACACCCCCAGGTCCCTCAGCCTTTCCTCAGCAGAGAGATGCTCCAGTCCCTCATCATCTTTGTAGCCTTTAAGCCACACTAAACCTGAGGAACACCTCCTCTGCACTGAGCCCTGCTCCGATTTAAAATGCAAGTTTTGCTTCCTGCTCGTTTTGGGGAGTTGTGGTAGGAAAACAAGACTCCAGCTGGCATCACGGACCCCCAGCACCACCCCTGCTACACCACCACCCCTGTGCTCCCCACGCTTCCACCGTAAACAAAGCTCACGGAAGCCAAACACAAAGATGGAAGCTCTGTTCCGGGGGCGAAAGTCCCCAAAACACGAGGAGAGGAAAATCCCAGATAAAGTCTGACCAAACCAGAACTCGGTTTGAAGCACCATTTTGCAAGCTCTTCCTCTTTTTTCCCCTCTCAGCCAACTTAGTTTCTGGTGTCACGGCAGGGGATGTTTACAGTCGCTTATGCTAAGAAAGTAAGAGACAGGCTTTCCCTACGCGTGCCGGGCAGGCTCATTTTGTAGTATTTATAGCTTATGTCAGCCCAAAAGTTCTCAATTATTATTATTTTTTCAACTGACGAGTGAAGAAACATGCCACAGCCCGTACAGCATGGGACAGGCATCTAATCTAGGCATTTAGAAAAACCAATTATTTTTGGAAATTCGAGATCCAAAACCCTACAGGGCAGAACGAGGTTGCCTTTTTAACTGAATTTGGATCCTTTCTGTGCATATGCAATATTTCATCATCTTCATGTATGCGATCACACGCTATTTTTTTCTTTCCCCACGGGACACTCTCTCTGAACTTAGTATTTATTTTATTTTATTCCATTATTCAGAGTGATGTCACCACACGCTGTTCACCTTTGCCCCAAAAAACAGAATTACTAATTCCCCTAGGGTTTTTCTATAGTATTCATTCCGCGACATGACTGATCTGCCTTGTAAAACTCGGTTTTAAAAAATCAGGCTGAGAGCACAAATAACGGAAATTTTCAGCCAAAATAGTTAACATGCAGCAAAGTTCTTCCGAACTGAAAAAAAAACCAGGGTGCGTACGATCGGGTGCGTCGGGCAGCCTTCATTACTCGCACGCTTATGTTATCAGGTGTTCTATATTTCCATTTTTAGCCATTTAACCCCAAAAAGCAGAGGAGGCAGGCTCCCGTTGTGTTCACCGACAGCTTCGGACAGGACCCAAGGCTTTACAAACCCACCCGATGCACCGTCGCCCTGCAAGAACCAACCCCGGCTCGTTTCCTGTGCTTTTCCAACGCAATTTCAGCTACTTCTCTGAATTTCGTGACACTGTCGCCCATGTAGGAAGAAGTTTTTCGGCTCGCTCAGAAAGCTGAGTGTGTTAATTTACCGCCTTCGTTGTCCCGTCGGTAACGGCTGCACACACGAACACAAAGTCACATTTTCCTTTGTCTTGCCTGATCTTCCCAGCCTGATGTTCCTTTGGATACAGACTGGGCTTCGATGACACCAACAGCTTGCTTCTAAACTATAAATGTGTACTTCATTCTTTCTCATCCACAACTTCTGGTGTAACAACAACTCTAAATGATCATTTTTGAGAAGCTTACAACCTGTTACCATGTCCTTGCATAGTCAATACTAACCAATTTTCACCTAAAGTGGTATTGATTTCCTTGGAGGAAAAATATATTGATGTATCAAGCTTCAAGCTCTCATGGAAACCTACCAAACAATGACACGATTTTTATGGACTTATCTTGTAGCCAATACTCCAAAACCTATCACACACAAACTAGAGGAAAGTTCTGTTTGTTTTTTCAGATAGTTGGCTTGGGGAGGGGGGGGGGGG
>NW_015090768.1:2567097-2592120 GCF_001431845.1 Calidris pugnax | reverse complement strand
GGGGGGGGGGGGGGGGGGCAGGAGGAAAAGAGCTTTATTATTAAGGCTGATACTAACGGGACTGGAGGGGGATTCCAGCCTTAAAGAGATTTCCACGGACAATCTGTTGTTATTCCTGCCTGGGACACATCATTAATAACCCTTTTCCTTCCTTTATGTTCTCCTCTGCTCACCTCTCTGTGCCTGACACTAGAGGTTTGCACCTTTCAGATGTGATGGAAGTTCTCTGGCAAAGAGCCACCTCATCTTCCCAGCAATGAAGCAGATCTTCAGGAAACAGGGCCTCTTCCTGGTGGCACTGCACTGATTTAAGGGGTTTCCTGAAGTTCAGATGTGTGGAAAAACTGTCAGGAAAATCAGATCGTGTGGCAAAGACCTCCAAATCCACATTTTCTTCGAAGAGAAAGTGTTACAGGTATGCAAAGCTTGTTCCTTCTGGGCTTACCTGACAAGTGACCCTCATCTGGTCACTAGAACTGGATGTGACAAGACAACGCATGTGCTCTTCGTGCCCCAGTTAAAAGCTAAAACTTCAGTGAAAGCTAAAATAACGTGCCTCACAACTGGGGCAGACAGAGAGCGAACACAAAGTCACGTACATCAGCTCTGCTAATGCACGGGAGCTCTTTCAACTCAAGAGTCTTTGGCCATACACGCAAGTCTGAAGTCACCACAGCACTGAGGTCTACAAGGAGGTGCTCAAGCCCAGGGAACAGCTCTACCTTCTCCAAGAAAGGAAACAAGCTGTTGTCGTTGCACGGATCCATCAGAAAGGCAAGGGTGGAAACGAACATATAAAGAATGGAAGAAAAATCAGTAGAAAATGTGTGACATTCTTTCTCTGCTGACTGGAAGACTACAGAGGGCTACCATCATCACACAACACCGTGCCATGGATGTACACTGCCAGAGCAGCCATCTGGCTGGGATGGTGCTGTGATTTAGGAATACAAGGGACATTCAGTGTCCAAAAACGTGCCACGACTTCTACAAAGCTTCAAAACCTACCTTCCTCCTCCACAAAACAACCTAGTAATTCAAGCTGCCTTTGCTCCCTGAATGTTTAGGAGCCACCAGCAGTTTTCCTAAGCAGGAAAAGCCACCAGGAAGGAGATGAAACACTTTCATCACCCACACCTTCCAGATGAAGGTCTGTAACTGCAGAACAGCTCCTCTCTTTAACCAGACTGGAGCAAAAGAACTGGCTTCATCCTGCTCTCCCGAGCCTAAAGATCTCACAGAAGCCACCATGCTGAAATGTCTGATAAAGAAACCTCATGTCTGGGGACTTGCTATGCATCTACAGGCTCTCCTCCAAGTTCTCTTCATGAGCCTAGAGTTTTAAGCCAGAATGCACTGATCTCCACCATATTCACTTAGCTAATTTCATCTGCTCAGCAGCCTGCACGTGGAAAAGAGATGAATCCCAGGTCCTACACATGACAACCTGGCCCAGCACCCAATCCTCTTCTGCTGGGTAACTATTTAGACGGAGAGTCCACCTGGGAGGGGGCTGTTTGTACCCCTCGGTTGCAAAAACTACTACATCCCCATTGCCATAATACCAAGATGATCCATCCCCTTCAGGGATCATCCGTGATCCACTGGTGCTCCTCAACAAGGCCACCCTACGCTTTACTTGCTTTTAAGGAAAAAGAAAGCTTAGATCTATTATCACAGCACCCGGATTTCCGATCGTGTCTCAGAACTTCAGTAAGAAACCAACCAAAACAAGCAAACAGCTGATGTCCAGCAAAGTCGAGACGGCACAAGAAACATTATGAGCACATCTTTTCTGCAAATGAGTAGAGGAGAAGGAGAGATTAAGTGACTTGCCCACTTACCCAAGAAATCGGTGCCAGCATTGGTAACCAGTCTGGCTTCTCCCACGTCCCACTCTGCAGCCTCTAACACGAGAAGTAGAATTAGAAGCAACAGCTCCTCCAAACACCACCTGAGTGGGCGGATTCACACACGCTACAGCTTTCTAGTTCGAGAGTATGTAAAGCCTGCAAAGGGACTGGGACTTCTTGGTGACCACAGAGCTACTGCAAAGGTCCCCTCCTCGGAGACTCACGGGCTGCTCACAGACCACTCTAGCAAAAGCTCCTGCTGCAGTAACCACACACGGTCATTTCCCTCATGTTCAGCCCTGTAGCCACTTCCTTGAGAGCAGCTACAGATGTTCTTAACCCTTCTCGTTTTCAAATCGTATCACAAAATGGAGACTCTCATCCCAGTTCTCTCCACCCCCTGTTTCCTCCTCCCCTCAACTGCACGGTACAATGGTGGCAGCAAAGAGGGACTAGAAGCAAGCCCCTGGCTCCCTCATCATCCCCACCATCAGCCATCACATGCATGGAGGTCACCAGCCCAAGTGAGATAAGAGGTTTTGCTACAGCAAATATTCTTTACCCCAGAGAAGGAACTTGCCCAGAGTCATTCTGCAACAGGGCTGAGCTGCCCAGAAGCAGTTCTGGCACCCCAGCACCTCCCAAAGAGCAGGATTTACTGATGGCAAAAAGCAACCTCAAGCTGACCACAGCAGCCCTCAGAAGAACACACTGAGATAATGGCACCTCTTTGCACTCTACCTGGTTTAAAAATAAACGTGACTAACTTCTTGCCATAAGCACTTAAATCACTTATAAAGACCATAAAGAGTTTTATCAATGTGGTCAGCATCTACTCTGCATATGGTAAGACACTTGAATCCCCTACATTGCTTTATTCACGAAGATTTCTGGTAGTCGCGTGCTTCCTGTGGTGGCTTTGCACTTTGGTAAGTGTTTTTTGATGGTTTGCCTTTTTCTTTTTTTTTTTTCTTTTTTTTTTTTAATGTGGTGAGAACATATTGTTAAAGTTCACTCTTCGGGGCTCACCATTTAAAACAAGTCACAAACAAAAGCAAACAAAACTCTGGCTTTCTGTTCAGAGCAAACCACCGACAAAGACAGGCCCTAAACCAACAAACATTCTTTCTGTAATATCATTGCAAAACCATACAATTTCGTAGCAAACTTTGGATTCGCTATTGACAGCGAGAGCAATTTGCTCTTCAAAGTCTCTGACCCCTCTCTGTGTTCTCTGCTCATCTTTTATTGTTAAAATCCCCCTGTTGTGATGCTGGAGCCCCAGTACTGGAGCAGCACGTGCAATCTGGTTGGAGAAGTTATAGCCAGATGGTACGAAAACAGTTTAAAGGTTAAAGATAGCATCTCAACTAAAGCCCTTGCTGTTAGGCACTAAATATATATATATAGTTCTGACGCGATGAAGTAAAAAGCTGAGATTTGAAGTGTAGAAATCTCTGTAAAGCTGCAGGTGCCCTGGTAGCGGAGGAGGTGCTAATTGTAGCTGCGTGGTCCCGTAAGTCACGGTGCAAAAACATCTGTAAAGGCCATCACACGTGGTAAAACAGAGCAGAAATGGAGCAACAAGAGACATTTCAATGGGATTTCAGATCTGAGCACAGATCACCTCTTGGTCTTACCGGCAGGAGCTCCAGGTTAATCCAATTTGGCAAAAAACTTCTGACATAGAGCTACGTCCTAGTTTGAGGCAAAACAGAACCAACTTTCCAGTCAGTAATTTTACGTCTTAGCTAAGCCTCTTCTAACTCTCTGAAATTAACAGCATCTTGTGCAGAAAACTGTTCGTTTTCAGAGTGATAAGACCTCCGTTTATAGTTAGTGCTAAGGAATAGTATGCAGAGAAGCTCTTAGACCTCTGTCCTTCAGGCAGAACCTAACTCCTGGAAATCCTGCCACCCGGCACAGCGAAACTCTGCAAGAAGAAATGGAGTTTCTCCTTTTTCCTCAGCATCTGCCTAAGAATATGGCAGATATTCAAACACTCACACAGCGTTCCTTCACCGAGGATTTCACAAGGACACAGCTGGTCCTTCTCCACAGCGTGAAGTCCTACAACCCTCAGAAAAAAAGCTCAACTCCTGGCTGTGCTTCCAGGTCTATAAAGTTAGAGAAGCGCTGGTCCAAAAAGCAGCATTACCTCTTCCCCTGCCAGATACAACTGTGCTTCCAGGTCTATAAAGTTAGAGAAGTGCTGGTCCAAAAAGCAGCGTTACCTCTTCCCCTGCCAGATACAAGCTGCATTATGATTTCTGCTACATCATGCAAACCACCACCTACATTTGAAGACAGGTTGGAGGTCTCCTCTCCATGACTGCAAGCAGAGTGAACCCAGCTTTCCCTGCCCATCCCACTGTCACACACCGTGGAGGCCACCAAAGCATCCTGGACAGTGAGCCACCAATAGCTCAGTCTACTGGGAAACTGCTCCTTCATATCAAAGGATCATTTTTGTTGTTTGTGAGATAATTTATACGCAGATGTTCTCTTGCAAAAGAGTTAGCAAGTGTTGCCATGGAAAGCCACAGCCATCTGAGACCAATTTACAGAAAGAAATGAGCTCTACAGTAGCTACGCCAATGCCACCCACAGCTTTGAAAATCAAATATGCTGACCTTCAACTGAAACCTATTTGCTAGGAAACTAATAAAGGAGAGTTAGTCAAAATAACATTTCATAGTATCATAGAATGGTTTGGGTTGGAAGGGAACTTAAAGATCATCGAGTTCCAAACCCCCTGCCCTGGGCAGGGACACCTCCCACCACACCAGGTTGCTCCAAGCCCCCTCCAACCTGCCCTTGAACCCCTCCAGGGATGGGGCAGCCACAGCTTCTCTGGCCAACCTGGGCCAGGCTCTCACCACCCTCCCACCAAACAAGTTCTTCCTAATACCTAATCTAAATCTCCCCTAAATTCAACCTTGTCTTACTATAGCTATTAACTACTGTATTTTGAAGAAGCTTTTGCTTTCTCAGACTCTGGGCTTCATTCTTCCCATAAACAGTATGACTAAAAAATAAAATAAAGTGTCTAGATTTAGCCACATATGTGCACAAAAGACATGTTCAATGGGAAGTGAACAATATGGATCTTTGCAACCCAGAAGGTTCCCGTGGAAAGTTATTGGGCTACACTGGTTCACTGTGTATTGAAAACATGTTCTAAGTATCGAAAAGCTGGAGAAGAACAATTGTCTTAGCACTTCATGTTAAAAACCAGCTAACCCAAAGGACAGGCCTCTGACAGTCCCATCTTTGCCTCACCAAGTGACGCCGGGGGCAGGACCTGTATGCTGGGACAAGAGAGCTGCACACTTAAACTGTGGGGACCACAAAGTGACTCAAATGTTGTGTTTCTCCCAAGGAACAGGAAATGGGACAAGAGGAAACGGCCTCAAGTTGCACCAGGGGAAGTTTAGGATGGATATCAGGAAAAATTTTTACACTGAAAAGGGTTATTAAGCATTAGAAGAGGCTGCTCATGGATGTGGTTGAGTCGCCATCCCTGGAGGGATTTAAAAGCCAGGCAGACATGGTGCTGAGGGACATGGGTCCGACGCATTTTGTCAGGGGCTGGTTGATGGTTGGACTCAATTTGAAAGGTCTCTTCCAACCTAGACCATTCTGTGATTCTATGATTTGCTTTTAGGCCTCTTCTGAAAAGCAAAGGCTGGCTGCAGAGGTCAGCATACGTGGGAATGGGAGGACTCCAGAACAAGCATGGTCTCTGCGGAGAGTCACTGTCACTTTAGCTAACAAGTCCTAACATAATTTTGCAGACACTGTATCTTGTCATCAGTGCGTCGATAAGACAAACGAACGAGTCCTATTGGGCTCAGTTACCCACCCTTTGGTGGGTTTTTCTTTGGCTCAAGGGAAATCTCAAGGGGTTGCACCAGGGACAGCCCTTCAGGAGATGGCAGTGAGGGCCAAGGCAGCCTCGTGTCGATGTCCTGATGATTGACTTCTCACATTCACCAGGGACAGCCCTTCAGGAGATGGCAGCGCGGGCCAACGCGCCAACGCAGCCTCGTGTCGATGTCCTGATGTTTGACTTCTCCACTGCATGGAGCCATTAAATGCATTAAATATATTTAAATGGCATTTCATACTGGCTCCCACCAGCATGATGGAGACCAGAGGGAAGATCAATCCCCAGAAAGGAAAACCAAAGTCGAGTTCTGACGTTTAAATGGCATTTCATACTGGCTCCCACCAACATGGAGACCAGAGGGATCAATCCCTAGAAAGGAAAACCAAAGTCGAGTTCTGACATTGCTTTTTGAAGCTAATTGTATTTTATAACTTTTAATTTAAGCAACTACTCCTCAACAGCGCAGTATGTACCCACTGGCACGCTCAAACCCGGGCGTATTTTCCAAAGTATGGGTATGACTAGAGATGAGAAAGATTTACTGCCACTGAGACACAATTTTTAATAAGAGTAGGAAATATACGGTTCTTTATTGCCCATCTGGTGGGATAAACACGCATAGCAATTACTTTTTATTATTGACTAATCACCAGAGTACACCTGTATTAATGGTTTAGCTGTAAACACATTTACACCTATTAGTCAGAGGAAGGAACCGCAACTAGTCAATTGGCTTGTCTGAAGCAAAATGAGACACAACACCAAAGTCCCTCTTCTAAGTCCATTCAGTCCATTTTACAGATTTTATTTTTGGCTTATTTTCTGCTCTCCTCACCATTTCACCAAGGCCAGAGCTTCTCAGGGCAGGCAGCAGGTCAGCTCTTCCACAAGGACTGATGTGCTCCACACCACAGCCCTACCACCAAGGACTTCTCACCACCAAGGATGACTTCTCGTGCTTTGTTTCACACATCCCGCCAGCCAGCCAGCCACAAGAAAAAGGATCACAGTGATAAAACTTGAAACTGGTGGTTTTTTAGTCTCCGCCTGAATAGCTAAGGACAGTTACAGCTCTTCTCCCACAAATGAGCAGTAACAGCTGAAAAATGAGTTTGCACTGACCTTAACTCACCCCGACCTCAGGTAAATGGTGTGTTAAGAAAGAAGCTCTGTTCAAAACAGGTTTCCCAGACAGAGATGAGAGGGGACCCTGGCAATACTTGCACATTGTCCAGTTTCCCAGACATCTGGCTGAACAGAGACATCTATCTGCCTTTGAGTAGACATGCTATGTTCCTCTCACAGACAATCTGGACAATTCAGTCCAAGATGCATTTTCTCTTACCCTGGAACAGAAATCTGAAGTAAGTCAGATGAGGTTTCCAAGTCTTTCCTTGGACTGAAAAAGGATCTCAGACATCTGTATCTAAGCTTGTCTCTTTACACTGGAGATTCAAAAGCTGGATGAGAGGACTCTCCCCCAGGACACACTTCAGTTTGTTTGCAGTTAGTTTTATATCCTCAGGCTTTAATGAATCCTTATATTGCCTAACTTACTTTAAAAAGAGGAGGTAAGCCCTAAATATCATCTGTAAAGTTGATATAGAAATGACATAGTACAGTTCTCACCCTAAATCCTTTTTCTCTGATCCCAACTGCAACAAAGACTGGAAAAAACATCCTCATTTTTCACAGCTGCAGGCTCTTTTCTTCCTAAAAACCATCAAATACAAGTACTTTGGCAGATGCCACTTGAAACAACGGAAGCCAATCGGTGAAAGCCAAATGAAGCCATTTAGAAAGTTGTCCAAGAAGACAACTCAAGCTCTGCCAAATAACAGTGATCCTTGTGCCTCCCTTGGGTGACCGAAAAGCAGAGTCTGAAGCGTGGTGACCGTCCAAGCACAGGGTCGGGTGCTCCTCCTCAGATAACGTTTGGCCTCCTGCGTCCAACCCAACAGATGTTCTTGCTGCTTTTTCACTTCCGTGCACACACACGTAGAGTCATCAACTGCTCCTTTCAACGCAAACAACAGCGTCGGTCGCATCTCAGCTGCCCTCTGGACACTGAGACAGCACACATCCTCCATGGCTTCATCCCGATTCTCCTACAGGACTTTGGAATATGGGATAGCTGGGGTGTTATGAAGGCCAGGCTGCCAACTCTTCTTGTTTTCTGCTTGAAACGTAGAAACACTCTGATATTCTTCTAGAGTCAGTTTTATCTCCCGAGACAACTAAAGTAACTGATGATTTCGTGTGTAAGCACCGGCAGACTTTGCCAGAAGCAGCTTGTTCTGCAGGAATGTGGGGCTGAGAAGGAACCCGTAAATCCAGTCCACTCCTCCACCATCACCTATTAACACAGACGTAAGCATTTCCCCAGCTTGCACATGCCTGAACTGATAACCTCAGCAAAAACACTACGGTGTTTCAAGACACCATATCAGTAATAACAGGATTTTTCTCAACCAAGCAAAGTTCTAACAGTTATTTTCAGCAATTTCTCTACTGAATTTCCACTCTCCAATGTAACTGCGAATGCTACGGCGTGACGTGGTGTACCTGTTACAATTAAGGTGTGTGCCTTCTGTCAACTATGAGCTATATCCCCCCGTCAAGCAAACTAAATATTTACACTCAATTCATTCAATCTCCTGGACAAATACATATGCTATTTTTAACCCACCAGCTAAACGGGAGTAAATTTTACATGTTGACCTCTATGAGTTGTGCCAAGAGTGGTTCAAAGGTGGTAAGACATGTCAGTGGCTTTAGGGTGCAACGGTGAGCAGCAAGACTTGGTTTTTCTTTTCTTAGGGAGCCCTGTTTGGGTTACGGGTTTGAGTTCATTCCTCAGACTGCGCAATTATGCTGTCGCTGATGGGCTGGTGCCAGAATGACTAAAGCTGGGCTTTACATTCACCCATACCCAGACTCTACCACACTCAGCGTTTGACACAGAGGTGTGGCAAAGCACAGGATCTCACCCCGGACAACAATTTCAACCTGGCAGTTAATGTACTTTTCTGCCTAGAAAGTCCTACACCTCTTCCAGTTTACCAATCCCATTTAACCCTCCTACAAAATACTGCTAGGGCTGAATCATCTCGTGTTTTGCTTTTTAGGAAACATTTGCTTGCCGTATTTCATAGAATGGTTTGGGTTGGAAGGGAACTTAAAGATCATCGAGTTCCCACCCCCTGCCCTGGGCAGGGACACCTCCCACCACACCAGGTTGCTCCAAGCCCCCTCCAACCTGACCTTGAACCCCCCTCCAGGGGATGGGGCAGCCACAGTTTCTCAGGGCAACCTGGGCCAGGCTCTCACCACCCTCACAGCAAAGAAGTTCTTTCTAGTTTCTAATCTCAATCTCCCTCTTTCCATTTAAAATCGTTACCCCTCATCCTATTGCTACGCTCCCTGATCCAGAGTCCCTCTCCAGCTCTCCTGTAGTCCCTCTTCAGGTACTGGAAGGCCATTACAAGGTCTCCCCGGAGCCTTCTCTTCTCCAGGCTGAACAACCCCAACTCTCTCAGCCTGTCTTCATAAGAGATGTGCTCCATTTCTGCAGCTGCTGCCCAGTAATTTGGTGGTCTTCCCTTTAACAACAGAATCGTCCTCCCATGAGTCTTATACAATGTATGAAAGCTGAAAAAGAAAAGTCTAAGTAACACTTATACTCTGTATTCCAGAATACTGAGTGGCACTCTTCAAAGCAGAGCTATAATGTCTGCCCAAAGTCAAAAATTATGAGAGGAATATAAACTTTTACATTTTCAGGAGTCTATCCGCATTCCCAGTAGTGTCTTTAGATTATGAAATTTTGCAGTAGCTCACTGTTTCTCAATTTCCAGTTTTGGCCAAGAGCAGTTTCATAAAATTTTATGGCCAATTCACTTTTCAGTCCAGGTATAATTTTATTTCAGTTCTGCAGAAGCACATAACAGCAGACCTTGATTAGCTGCAGTTCTCCCTCCCTCTCTTGTGATGCCTCTCACCACAGCAGCTTTGGATGAGGACCATTACCCTGCTGCTGAGACTCAACGCTGACAAATCATTGGGTCTTGCTTTGCTCCCCCCTCACTGATGAGGCCCATGATTATTAGCTGTACATGCCACAGGTCAGCCTTTCTTCCCAGGGTGCCGATAACAAAAAGTTATCTTGGCTTCAGCAGCTCCAGCAGGTGCAGTTCATCCATACTCAACCAAAGAGCCTCTGCCCTGAAGAGCTGTGACCCCCACCTCCCTCCCCAGCTCCAAGCTCGAGGAACTTGGCTGTGCACCGGGACATCTTTTCAGCAGCAAGAAAAGAAAGCAATTTCCAACCAGCATATTGATTCTGCTGCTGCTCCACAGCAAACACCACAACCCACGGGTACAGCCGTTTCTACAACACCTTTCCAAGCAACGGGGAGGGTGGAGGAGGCAGGGACAGACCTATGTGACAGCAAATCCACCAGCCACGCTCTTGCACCTTCTCTGGCCTGAGCCCAACTCCTCACTCAGCAGCAGTAAACAGGAAGCCACCACTGAACTCCGTGACATGTATGTGCACCCCAAACAACCTCCTAAACTTCTTCCTCCTGTCAAATACAGCTGACAACACCTGTGAAGAGAATATATATACCTGTATCTATAAGGGAGTCTGGGCTGCACCTCACTGGTCCATCAAAGCTCCACAAGCTGAACACACTTCTGCCCTGGCGAGAGCAGCACCCTCAGACTATACAAAATGCAAGCAGGGTTTTACAACAGAAAAGTTGTGACTTGTGTACTCCACTGCGGCTAAAACCAAGGAATATTTTTTTAATAGATTAAATCACGTGGCCTATGAAACAGTATTCCACCTGGCGAGGCAGAAAAGCACCTCTAGGTACTGCCAAGCTACTCATCACCATCCCTTGTCATCGCTTCGGCTGTGTCACTGCTGATGTGTTGTAAAGTCTGGCCCCAATGACAAATTTTCTATGCAGGTCTAGATGCCACGCTGTGACTGCAGTACTTCTGGAAGGACCACGCAGAAAAAGAATTATGCTAAGACTTAAAAAAAATCTTGGAAAAGACAGGACCGAAGACATCACTCCAAATCAATAAACTGAATTGTTGTCATGAAAAGTGGCTTTAAGACCTCACTACAGCTTTTAACTATCTTTCCTGTAAAGAGCTTAGTACAGTAAATGTGAGTAAGCAAATATTAAAAATAGCTAAGCAAGGACAGTCTTGTTCAATCGCTTTTAGCACTGACTCAAACACGTATGACTCACCCCCAGTACCTCCTGCTGTATCTGCTTTCCCAGTGCTGGCTCTAACATCTCTGACTTTACACGCTGGACACCACCACCACTGACCTCGGGACCTCTGGGACGGACGGGTCATGTGTGTCAATACTCACCACCCAAGTTTCATAAGAATTTTCTATGCGTTCTTTGAACTTTCAGTGATCATTTCTAAGTGAGCGATTCACAGAATGACACTACAAAGAACTGAAAGGCAACGCTGAAAAGGACTAGAAATGAAGGAGTTGTCACGCTTAAATCACTCTCAAAAAGTTTGACAGGTAATTACTGAGCATCTTGCTTCAGAAGAGACTTTTTTACCCTCTCTCCCTGCTGGCTGCAGCCACACCGAGTTCCTTAGTCACCTTCCAACACCACCATCCTCCCAGAAATGCACACGTTGTGTAGACAGGCTTTCTGAATGCAGTACCTCTGCCATTCTGTGTTTGAACCACCCCAAAAAATCAGAGAAAAACAAGCCGTAGTCTTCTTTACTGGAGTTTACAGGAACTAGTCATCACATACAGGGAATTTCCACCTAGTTAAGTTTGTAACTTTTATACTTCAACCGTACATTTACGATCAAAACATCAGAGAACGGAAAAGCCATTACAAAACCTTCACAATGTACAATTTAATCAAGACTATTCAAGCTAATCAGATGCCAATTACAGTCTGTTTAATACTACACAGACACTATAGGTGGCAATATGTGATCCTGGACATTTTATATATGTAAGTACTCCTGTTGAAATATTTGTGTGCTTCAAAATCACATATACCAAAGTCTTTGTCAGAGTTGCAATAATATCCCCCGACCCAAATAAATTAATTTTGTGACATTCATGACTTACAAGAGGTAATAAAGAAAATGACAAAGGGAAGAAGAGAGAGGGGCCGGTGGTAGCAAAGCAACGGCGTATAGTTAACCTGCAGATATACCCACCACAAGTTATGTCAAGTTTTTATTGTATCTTCACTTCTCACTGGGAAAATAAGAACTGTTAAGTCTCTTTTGGGCTTGAGTGGCTTTTTTGGACTTCAAGGGAAAAGAAAATGCAGGAGGAGAATCGCTAACCTGAAACCCTTAAGAAAAATACCTGACATTTTAGGGAAGTCCCAAGTGAAACATTTGCACTACTTTATTAAGTACCTTTCGCATGAATTATTCATAGTAACTTTCTCTCTATATTATGTTGAGCCAACCTTAAAAATTCTCCCTTTCTGCTCCTCTTTGCCAGGAAAAGCATAACATGACTAGTTTGGGGGATGTTTTCAGCATAACTCAGGAAAAAAAAAAAAAAAGAGAAGATAAACATTATGCCCAGGCTGATCCATTTGCTTAATTACCAAACAACATTTGCCTGCTTCTAAAACTCACAAAAACTACCAGCAATAAAGTCCGAGCTTAAACTGTCAAGTCAGAAAAACAGGAACTGTGCTGTAGAGTTGGGGTTTCGTATTTCCCCTTTTGAACTTGATACCAGAACTAACAATATATTTTGCGTCTAAGAGACCACGAGACACCAGATCGTCTCAATTTTGGGGAAGGGGGGAGGGTAAACAAATTATTTGCTGCAAAGACTCGGTTCTGACTTCAACTAAACAGAGAGAACAGGAAAAGTGTACTCCTTTCCATAATTCTATGAATGAGAAAACCCAGAAGAGTGAATCACAGTGAAAAGGAATGGCCATCAGAGAGGTCCTCCCAGGAAACCTCACTGCCGGGAAATTAGGAAAGACAGAGAAAAATAAAAAACCAGAGAGGAGAAGAGGAGAGAGGAAAGCCTGAGGAACTTTAAATCACACCTCTCCCCTGTTTTTATACACTGTGATGAAACTGGATGTTTTACAATTCCAAAGCCTGGATTTCAAAACTAAGAACTATGGAGAAAAGGGACTTTTAAAAAGCAACTGGGCATTTCATGCTGAGCTCCAGGTTTGCAGCCAGATAATTTGCAAGTACCACAGTGCAGCTATCCCGGGCAAAAAATATTTAGCTGTAGCAGGCAAGCCCTTCTACAAATAATATTAAAGAGGGGGAAAAAAAAAATCTTCAGGGAGCAGAAGCGTCTGTTAAAGCACATGTGCTTCTGTGCAGAATAATGTAATATGTATAATAATGAAAGAATTAAAAATAAAACCAGAAGGTGGACCGTGCACACACATGTGCCAAGGACAGAGTCTCTTAACTCAGCTGTCTAAAATGGCTCCTTAAGCCGTAGCTCTAAATACTCTTAACCATAAAAGTACTTCCTTTTTTCAGTCCTTAAAAGCAACTTAGAAGTTTAATTGCAAGTTAACAGGCAGGAATCTTAACACCAAAACACCTTTCAGGTTTCAGTAGGATAAACTGACAGCATAACATACAAATATCCCCGGTCTTAAACTGGTCAGCCCCTTCAATAATCTGGATTCCCACAGCAGGCATTCCTCGGCATTTACAGAAGCCCCGTGGATTTTAGGGAGAAGAGGAGCTTCCTTCCAAACCGCTGCCCTAAATCACTGTAATTGCCAGAAGGCTGTTATCCCAGGAGAAACCGACCCGAAATGCATCAACACATTAAAAGAATCGTAATGCTTGACTAGTTTCAGAATTTAAAGACCAGTCAAAAACCCCTATTGATTTGTAACCTAACAATCTCTGTACTGAAAGGTTAACCACAGACTTCAGCAAAAACAAAAATTAGTCTCAAGTGATCTCTACAATTTTATTTTATTTTTTAGACATTCCTGTAGCAACTTGGCTGCATCACCCCTCCAGCAGTTTTCTTAAGCAATCTGAGAATTATCATATGAACTTCACAGAGAGGAAATACCCTGTTTTCCAAACAACTAATCAAAATCTTTCCCTGCGTCTTACAGCCTAGAAATCTGGCCGTAAGCAAGCGGCATTTCTGCCTTGGTGTTTACTTCTGTGTCACGAAGTAAAATCGGTTCATTTTCTCAAATGGGCTAAATGCACAGAAATTGTACTTAATCTGAAATTGCAAAGCCAACATTTCTGCTTATGTATGTGAATTCTGTGCATATGCAGTGCTTATCTTTCATCTGCAAGGTTATTTGCAGTTTAAAACAGTCTGCGGCGCTTCTCTACACTGTTCTAGGCAGAGTCTTTCTATGCTAATAGGAAAAACAAAATATTTCCCTTATTCTTAAGGGGAAATAAACTCAAAACTCCCCCCAGTGTGCTGTCAATCTACAGACACTCAACGAGTCAGCAATGTGGGACTTGTCACTTCCACATCTGTGCATCATGACGACTACCAGCACCACCAACCCACCCAGCAAACATCACCTCTGGATCTCTCTCAACGTTGTGCTGGAGGCTCCTGGAATTGTTCCTCCCTCACTTGATCCTCAAGCGTCCCAAGGATCACACAGATCCCACTCAAACCCAGCCGATATTCCATCCTCGCAAGTTTCTGAGGCATAAAGGGGGAGGGAAGAGGGGATTGCAGCACTCCCCACAATTTCTCCTTTCCACTCCAAACCGCGCCTTATGCCAGCTCTCAGGATGAGACATCATCTTTGGAGATACATTTAATGGTTTCTGCTCTGGCAGGATCTTCACCCACCTGGAACGAGGATGTTCACACTGTGCCCGTTCCACTCTGCATCGCTCCCCTCAAACCACGGGCTCTTGAGCAGAAAAAGAGGTTCTCAATAACGCTTGTCCAAAGGGCTCATGCACAATTTTATTTTTTTTTTTAAAAATGCATGATGCCTACAGTTATGAGAACCTCAAATTTCCCATCTTGTGTTTTCTTACCAAGCCACCAGAAAGCTGACCCTCAGTGTCCACTGATTCCCAACAAGAACACGTAGCCTTTTCCCCCACCCCCCCTTCAGTGCAATATTAATCTATTTTGAAAATCTGAAAGTCTGGTGGAACAAGACATGCAGAAAACACTCTCAAGAGCAAATTTACCTAAATTTAAGCAAAAAAAAAAGGCCACGAGCCCCTTCCACAAATTTCCACGAGTAGAATTCAATTCCTAACATCTGCAAAGAGAGAGAAATCTGCGGTCCCCAATCTCCTTCTCAATCGCAGCAAGGAAGCAAAAGCACACTTAGAGATTCAAGAGAGATTGAGAAAAACTGCTCTGTATTCTTTTTTTTTTCTTTGATGATAATGTAAGACTTGATTTGTTAAGTGTTAAACACATCAGACATACCGTACAGCTTTTTTTTTCTCTCAAGAAATTCTGAGCACTAATGGATTGTGACCAGAAGTCACTGAAATGAGGGCAAAGGACTTTATTTAGGCGGTTCTAAACTTTGTTTTTTGCCAGTTATCATCAGATACTTAACACAGATTCTTGAAAAAGAATTTGACAAAAACCTCTGAAAGAGCAACCCTGCCATGTCAGCTGGGAACGACAAAAGCTTAATTGAGAATTACAGAAGGCAAACGCATCATTTTAAATCTTGAAGATTCTTTTCTGTTTACTGTAACAAGAGAACAAACAGATGTGGGAATGGGAACAGAATAAGCCCAGCAGATATTCCAACAACAAGCCATTCCTTACTAGTTATTATCTTTGTGGCTTTTTTATAGGACTGAAACACACAAGTTTAATCTGGCAATAAATCCAACTACAGAATTATGTTAAAAATGGACATATTGAGGTGTTAATTTTATTAAACCACCACTTTCATGTCACAGGATGGCTGAGGTGGGACAGGACCTCTTGAGATGGGACATGGACCTGTTGGAGCAGGGCCAGAGGAGGCCACGAAGATGCCGGGAAGGCTGGAGCTCCTCTGCTGGGAGGGGGGGCTGAGAGAGTTGGGGGGGTTCAGCCTGGAGAAGAGAAGGCTCCGGGGAGACCTTCCAGCCCCTCAAGGGGCTCCAGGGGTTCAAGGCCAGGTTGGAGGGGGCTTGGGGCAACCTGGTCTGGTGGGAGGGCAGGGGGGTGGGACTGGATGGGCTTTAAGGTTCCTTCCAACCCAAAGCATTCTATGATTCCACGATTTGCATGGAATCAAGATCAGGATCATTATGTCAGTCTTACCAACTAATTAAACTACTCTTTCCCCATTGATATACCCCAAAACATTTTTAAAATTACTTTAGCTGTGAGCAGAAGTACATGCTTTGTACAGGCAGCATGGCCTGGTGAAAATGGAACTGTTTTACTTAGTAGTTACCAGTCTTTGCTGGCAAAAAAAAAGGAAGCATCCGTGGCTCCGCTGCGGGAAGGGCAGCAGAACCTTCCACCAGAAAGGGAGCAGCAAACACCTCGGGGATGGTACATCTCAAGTGGTTATGTTCATACATGCAAGCTGTCTTGGCCATGAAGGCACAGCTGGGGCCAAATAAACTGCTTCAAAAACGCAAGCCGAACCGTTGGTAAATCTTATTTTTTGTTGCAGTTCTAACAAAAGCCTTTGCCAGCTTCAGCAAAATTCTCAGGAAGAGACAGCGGTTTGCATCTCAGCTGCGTTTCAAAGGCTGAACTCACCACAAAGCTTAGGACAAATCAAGTTCTTTATGTAATTACTCAACTTCACTGATACGCACTGATTTGTCTGTGCAAAACTGAACTTGCACAGAACTCCAAAGACAAACGGGAGTTAGCAGCCTCTATGTACACAAACACAGCAGTTTACATTAACTACTAATTAAGCTTTATCAAGCAGCTAAATAACAATGATATAATGGCCTGAAAAAGTCCTAAGGAATTTGCTCATCAGAAAAAGCAAAGCATGCAAGGAGGTTGTGCCAGCACAGCAGAGGTGAACGCAACGCATGATCCAGATTTCTCTCCCTAAAGAGGCAGAGTCCTATAAGTCTGTATTTATAGGTCGGCAGGTCCTGCCCTTGTCACGCAAAATTAATTTTCCAAGCACACAGAGAGAAAGGGTGGTTCTATATAAGTGCTTCTCTGCATGCTAAATGACGCACAGAAGCACGTCAGGAGGTATATGCTGTGCTGCAAGCTGGGTCCAGAGAAAAATACTGTGTATTGTGCACGCTGGGCTGTATGAAAAAGTTGAATTGCTTCCACCTAAAAACATATTGGGGTTTCTTAGGCAGGGCTTTCACAACACAGCACCCAAACTTCTGTGGAAAGCAGGGGAGGGAGCTGATGGGAAGTTTTCCGAGCTGGATCCATCAGAGCATGTTAGTTGCTCAACCCAAGGGTGACATGTCACAACAGAAGTGGCTCGAGAGAGCGTTGCCGTGATCTGCCAGTGAAACCGTGGCCTTGCCGATACCTACTGCTCACCTCCTCCCTCCACACACACACACCCAAAGCTAAGAAAAACGTGTAATTATTCACTTAATTCGACTGCCAACTTGAAAGAACACAGTGTGATTAGACCTGGAGATACCACATACTTTATTGGTATGGACTGAAAGTTTACCTTGCAATAAAGAGGCAAACAGTTAATCCGTAGCCAAACAAATGTGACCAGCATCTTAGGTTTTAGATGTTTCAGGTTGTGCTGGCATATACCGAGTATTCAGGATTTAAAAGGTGCCTTTTTTTTTTTTTTTTTTTAAGCAAAGTGAGCCCTCTGTTTGCTGATGTGTCTTGCTTATATAGATGTAACTTGGCCGTGTTGCAAGTCACATGTACAGGAAGCCGAAAGGGCTGTAAAACCCACAGGACTTTTTTTTTCTCTCTTTTTTTTTTTTTTTACATAACTTGGCAGAAAATATCTTCATTTTTTAACAAAAGCAGAACAGCTCTTTAAGTCAGCTATTCTTATAATGCCCTTCACTTACCACTTGTGGCTTTGCCAGTGAAACAAAACCCATAGTCTCCTGTATTAATCAATTCCACACTTGTAAGAAAGGTGTTCGTAGCCATGATTTACTACTAAAAGTAGTGCTGGTATAAAACAACACAAGTTGTTTTTTTTCAGGTGATGCAGGTGGCAAGACAAAGGCTTCCAGGTGACAATCCCAGCTGGAAACACTCATGCTAATGACTTGCACCTACGTACAACCCATTCGTCAGGCTATGGGGGCTTGTTCTGTATCACCAATAAACACAACATCTGTGTTCCCTTCATGAGGGCAATGAGCACAATTAGAAGTTTTCTTGGCAATGAACAGTTATGATCCTTTAAAAAAATGGACAGGCCTCTTTTCTCTGATGACACCAGCACTTTCCAGAATCTGGTGAACAACTCCCTGTCTTTAGGGGACAGAGTTATTAAGAGACTCCCTAAAAAATCAATACATAAAAGTCAAATAAAATATATTGAAGCCATTTTCTGCCTAAGGCAGGCACTGGTGTTTCTAATAGAAAAATGATTAGAGAAGTCACAAGGTTATAACACCATTTCAGAAGAACACAGTGTCCACAATGGCCCGTAAACTGCTCAAATAGACTTTACTATTAGACAAAGTGGATGGCAGCAAGTGCTAATTTTTGGAATTGCAGCTGTTATTTCAATAACGAGGTCAAATGCACCTTTCTCTGCCTTCAGCTTAAATCTTAAGAACACAAACGAAGGGTAGAAGATTCAAATAAGGTCAAATGCACCTTTCTCTGCCTTCAGCTTAAGTCTTAAGAACACGAACAAAGGGCAGAAGATTCAAATAAGGAAAAAAAAATGCAGTTTAATTCAAGTGCAACATGATCCATAGCCTTCAGCTTAAATCTTAAGAACACAAACGAAGGGTAGAAGATTCAAATAAGGAAAAAAAATGCAGTTTAATTCAAGTGCAACACGAATCAGTAGCAGGAAAAAGCAAAAAAGGAAAAAAAATATACAGTTTAATACAAATACAACAGAAATCAACATCAGGAAAAAAAGCAAAACGGTGAAAAAAAAAAAAAAAAAAAATTTAATACAAATACAACAGAAATCAGCATCAGGAAAAAAAGCAAAACGGTGGATTTGTGATCTTTTGTTTTCAGAGGAGAAGATAACTCCTGTGGAACAGCGTGTTCCAGCCCAGGCTACAGAGCTGTAAAGGGTGACAACAGAGGGTGACAGACACAGGTCAGGTTCCCTGATTTAATGTCTGGTTTCTTCTGAACTTTTAAACTCTCTAAACAGATGGGCTCTGGCAATTTCAAAATTATTAGTGTCTGTTTTGCCATACTTTGAGGAAAAGTGAAATACAGAAGTGTTCAGGAAGTGAAAGGTTACTTCTTGTGCATCTTCAGTAAACACGAAAGACGGTGAGTGTACAAGAAAACCATATAAAGTGAACTGCAAATGCCACCCTAGAGTTGTTCTTCACCAAAAACCTCAGAACCGAGGGTGGCCACACTTTTCTTTCCACGCAGGAGGCCACCAGCCTGAGTTACTACGTGAGAGCTTCACGTCCTAGGGATAAAAAACCCCACAAGCTATGCAAAATTGCAGATTTAAATATAAATGACTGAGCCTAATGCAACACTTAAGTTACATGGTATCTTTTATACTTCCTTCCCCCCCCTCCCCCTTAAACATGTAATGCCTTACAAACTAACATAGCTTTATTATAAAAAATTTCCTCTGGGAAAATCCAGAGGAGTGTAGAGACAGGTATTTCTGGATGGCAAGCAACAGGAAGTTATTTAGACTGAGCAAGTGCCAAGGCTTTTAAGGCTTGTTTTGTTTAACTTATCTCTTTGTGCTGCCACCGTCTCAAAACGGGTGTAAAAGTTAGTTTTGCTCCTCAACAAACGAGTCCACACAGAAATTTCTTGCCAGTGTTTCCTCTCCTTCCTCACTCCCCTGCCCAAGTCTCAGATCCAGCCCGGTCTGCTTCATTTTCCTTACCTAAAAATGTAGAAATCTTAGATCTGTCCTTCCCCCTGATGTGAAAGGTGTTAAGGAGGTACAACCTCCCAGGTTGAACAAGAATTTTTTTTCTTTTCAAAATAGCAGAAGCAATATTACCTCGATCTCAACTTCCAGCCAGTAAAATTAAATTGTTTTAAAATATCTGAAGCGGAAGCCCAACAAAGTTATTTTTGATGGAATAAGCCTCAGATTGAAGGGTAATTATTGAGAGTACGGCTAATAAAATTAAATATTCCAATACTCTGCTAAATTCCAACTGGGCCACCTGATGTGCAATCCAGACTCTGCTCATTCTTCAAATAGCTGGAAATGACAGCTAACAAAACATTCATGCACAGCCTGAACAGGACCTGGTGTCCAAAATTGATAAAACCTTGCACCATATTCATGTCTAGGTGCCTCAACAGCCAGGGCCCCTCTCAGACCCTCCCTGCAAATAAGGGAGACCACATGCAACAGTCTGAGGAACAAGCAAATCTTCTTTTTGCACTATATTCATGTCTAGGTGCCTCAACAGCCAGGGCTCCTCTCAGACCCTCCCTGCAAATAAGGGAGACCACGTGCAACAGTCTGAGGAACACGCAAATCATCTTTCAGGAGTTTTCTCCTGGAAGTATCAATAGAGTTGCCACTGAGATTGGGTGTTCAAAGGGGATTAAGCCTTTAGGGAGGGAACTGCAGCATTTTCAGTAGAGAGTGGGAGAGAAAGATGTTGAAAGGACAGGTTCTTTAGCTGAAGTCAGGCACTGGCGAGCGACACAGCTGAAATTAAAACACCCTAAGGCTTCTAAATCCATCAAATGCTGCATTATACACTTAGCTGCCTGCAGACTGACCTCTTATCTTCATGAACCTTCCTGTCCCCTCCTCCCCTACACACGCAAGCAACTGAAGTCTTGACTCCTGGTAAATCCTAGATGCTTCAGAATTCAGAGAATACAGCATTAAATATTGAATTTATTCAGTTTATTATCAGCTTCAAAGGAGTAGAAATCCAAAATGTTCCATAAAGCAAAGCTACCAGAAACATGTATTTATGACGGATGAGTTTCCTGAAGCCAGTCACCCTGTAAAAGCTTATTCTTTACTAGCCAGCCCTTTCTGCCACATCGGGAGCTCCATAGCTACAGCAGAACAGTGATGTGGTATTTCTGGAAGGCAGTTTGTTTACTATCAGAACTGCTGACAAAGCAGAATCAATAGCAACACCAAGGCACTTACTCTAATGCCAAACGATTTTCCTATTCTTTGGTTAGAGCAGGTCCAGAGGAGGCCCTGGAGATGCTGGGAGGGCTGGAGCCCCTCTGCTGGGAGGACAGGCTGAGAGAGTTGGGGGGGTGGAACTAGATGATCTTTAAGGTCCCTGCCAACCCAAACCATTCTATCCTTCTATAACTGCACTTCCTCACGGAGGGGGCTTGGAGCAACCTGGTGTGGTGGGAGGTGTCCCTGCCCAGGGCAGGGGGCTAAACTATTCTATCTTTCTATAACTGCACTTCCTCAGAATCTTAACTCCACAGGTAGGTTCCTCCTCAAACAAAAACTCCAATTTGATTTTTCCCAGGCTTTCACCACTACCTCACTCCGTAGTTTGGGATGATGTACACATCCTCTGCTTTTCCATCAATTTCCAGTTCTTTTCCTTTATTTTCTATTTTACCTCTCACATCCTGCAGGAAAAAAAAATATTCTAATAGACCATTTTTATGGCCCACCTGTTTTAAAGTGTAATCACAATCACAGAACACACAGAGAACCCTATTAATGTCTGTTATCAAACAACTCCTACAGTGTCAGAGGATGGTAAAAGGTAATGATATGCAGCAAGATACAGACTATACTCTTCCAAAGCTGCTCTTCCAGTTTCCTGTAGCTCAGTTTTTCTATCAGTTATGCAACTTACGTTACATTTATATAACCAGTTCAGGGGAAAAACCATAATTATTCTAGCCAGCAAAACTGTCTGAAGTTTTAGAAGCCCTTTAGTGTGAACAAAGTGTCAGGACTTGTTCCTTAAAAATCCACCTGTTCTCAACAGGCCAGGTAATTAAAACCACTAAATGACACTTCCTTACTCCCCCCTCCAATCTGAATCAAGAGAAATTGCAACTAATTTGCCCAAAAGAACCATCATCAACTTCTTTTTCCAGTAACCTAGTACTTTTTAGCATTATTTCAGTTTTTCGGAACGATTGGGTGAATGGGGAAAAGAAATACTGGACGAGGTACCTAAAGGGCTGCTAAAGACATCAAGTGACTGAGCAGAACAATCCCCGCTGATCTGTCACTTCATATATTGTATAGAAACTAGAGCAATAGATGGAAGTAACAATTTAGCTGCCAAACACCTCAACATGCCATTCTTTTGAGAATCCACTTTCCTTTTTTTTTGAGGTTCAAGCATATTTGTCTCACCCTACAAGCAAAACCGAACAGTACAACATGCCATTCTTTTGAGAATCCACTTTCCCTTTTTTTGAGGTTCAAGCATATTTATCTCACCCTACAAGCAAAACCGAGCAGTATCAGTCCATGAAAAAGCTTTCTTTGCAAAAGGCAGGCTTTGGGTGTGAATTGACTGAATCACATGCCGGGCTTTAAAAGCCATTTTCTATCAATTTGGCAAGTGTTTGCCATTACCAATACCCGAAATCTAATTGCATTTTAAGTGCTTTGGAGATCTAAAGCAACTCTGAGTGTGTTTACAGGAATAATGTTTAAGAAATGGAAAACTGTTGGACAGGCTACAAAAGAACAACTTGAATATTGCCAGTTTATCGACCAGAAATAAACATTTTGTCATTTTTAATTGCTGTTGGACATATGGAGGCAGGAACAAAGACCCAACTCAGTCTTCAATCCGTAAGGCAGCTTCTCAGCATGCTTTCTGGTTCATAGGCTCTCATAACGATCATTTTCACATCTAAATACAAACCCATCTTAAGGGTTTGTTTTTACGTGTGAAAGCTTTAATCTCTCAAAACAATTCAAACACCTTCCTCTTTACGTAAACACAGAGCAGCTCTTTCTTGTGCAATTCAAACCCAACAGAACGTAGAGATTCAAGGGTTCTTCATTTGGGCTTCTGCTGTATTTTGAACCTCTCTTCCTCATACCAAGTCCTCCGGGCAGCAGGCAGCTGCCAAGAAACCTGAGGCCAGTTCTGCCGGTGAGAAAGGTATTTCACTTCCAAATCAAAGGAGGATGAGGAGGTCCACGGAAGGGAAGAGGTGAAATCTTCCCGCCAGCGACAGCAAGCATCACTGTCAGGATGCTGCCTACGAAAACGGAAAAGTTTTTCCCCTCTACGCAAAAAAAAAAAGGGAAGCTGGTTTCTGTGAATTCAGTCTTTTATTTGAAAGACTCAACTACTACAGAAGCATCCACCTAACTTACTGAATTAGCATCACTTATTCTTCCAACCAAGAACCCTGGATTGGTTCCAGCCCACCAAGAGGTAAGGCAAAAGAATTAAAGTCAGTTTAAATTGCAGATTCTGATTGACTAAGAAAAAAACAAGGTATGTTGATTTCACCCACTGAGTCTCTCCAGTGACTGTTCAGGCACACTTCAGCTTTTTGCTTTGCAATTGATACAGGTTTGCTTTCCAAAGCTTTTCCGTTCAATATTCTTACCAGACCTTGCTTCCCATTTGGTTTTTTAAATAAACCCATTGAACAGAGAAGTCAATTTGGACACACCAAAGGAGCAGCTCGAGATTTACAGAAGCTACCTCTCAAAAAAGGCCACTTTGAAAATAATTCTGAAGGAGTTTTGCAGTGCAGAGACTTCCAGGAGTTCACAAACACTGAAAGTTGTTCCAGTCCTGTGTTTATTATATTCTTGTGCAAATTTAAACCCATTCACCCTGGCTTTTTACAAGTTTTGCACCTCACCTTTCCCAAAGGTCAAACGTTTGCAGTTTTGCTCTGTAGGAGCATAGTGTATTCTCTGTCTTTAGGGCGGACGGCTTGCAGATAGTCAGAGAAGAAAGATATTTAAGGAGAAATGAATCACTAAAAACGTATTGACAAAAACCTGCTCGCGATCACGAACTTCTAATGCAGCAAACGACAGGGAGAGCCCGATGTGATGTGTTGCTTGCTCAGAGGCCAGCGGCGTGTCCCCAGGTGGCTCTGTATCTCTAAGCACCTGTCTCGGCGTCACCCAGCGCAGACACAGATCAAGGTGCAACTTCCTGTGTGTCTTAAAAACAAGTGCCAGGAGGAAATGCCTACCGCTCCCCATATATGGGCAAAACTGAACTTAAAATACCGAGCTTCAGCAGCCACGAATCAAACAGCACATACATTTCTGCTCCAGAATAATATTGCAGAGAGTCACCCATGAACAAGACTTAAATCAGGCTAACTGGAGTTAAGTTTAAACACGGACACAACTTTGAATTATTTCCATCCCCCCCCCCCAAAAAAAAACCACCTACCAACAAACATTTCTTGCGCTGCGTTTTTCTGCCCTCCAGGTCTCCAAGCCTCAAAATACACCCTCCCCATCCCTAACCCATCCCGTTGGCCACAGGCTTCCCCAGCACCACCTCGTCCTCGATGTCTGTTTAACCAGAGCCGGGTCCAGCCTCTCCTGCCACATCGTGCGACTTGCCACCATGTTGTCTTCCTGCCACCAACCCACACGGCTTACGGCGGGGCCGATGCGCTTCAGACCCTGGTTCTCCTCACACACGAGCTTACTATACATATTTTGAAAATCCCAACTCAACAGGACTGCCCAAACCACGTCAAATTGTCTATGCGCACACACACAAACAGCAGAGTTACGTTTTTAGGTGTCTGGAGAAGGTGGAAGGTGGGCACAACTTGCCAGCAGCTGGGCTGCCAGCTCCACATCTCTCTGGGGTGAGGGAGATCCCACCAAGAGGTGACCTGGACGGCTGTCACCACCTTCGGGGAAAGGAGCACCTACGGGGGGGGAGGGGGGGCTGAAAGGAGGCCAAAAAGCACCTCCATCCCCTAGACAGGAACCGATGCCAGACTGACAGCTGGACCCCATCAATTTTTTCCAAGCCCAGAAGCACAAGACAGCAGGATCTCCACTTGCAAAGAAGACCGAGGGACTCCTGGAAGCTCACGGGGGGGGGGGGGGGGGGTGGGGGGGGGGGTGTGTGTTTGTTTGTTTACTCCCCAAAATTTTCCCAGTTTACTCTGAGCATGCAAAGCGTCCTGTGGCTTTCCCTTACCTCTTCCCCTGTGCCCCCCCGAGG
>NW_015090768.1:2550632-2566503 GCF_001431845.1 Calidris pugnax | reverse complement strand
GGGGCCGGGTGGGCGGTGGGTCAGGCCCTCAGGAGCCGCCGCCGCGACCCGACGGGGAAGGCTCGGTTTAGGCCGCAGCGGCGTGTCCGGAGCCCGCTCTGGGGGAAAGCGAAGGGGTTAAAATGGCTGTGTCTCCGGGGTGGTGTGAAGCGGGGTGAAGGCTTCAGCGGGGGGGGAGGGACCCGGAGGTTTTACAGTAGGTGCTTAAAAACCAGCGTGTCTTCTGGCCCCGCCGGGAGGGTGGTGGTGTTGTGGGATCACTTTTCCACCCCAGTGCTGAGGCCACGGCTGCCGTCTCCACAGATGTCCAGTGTCTGCCACGGTGTGGGCTGAGCTACTGGAGTGTGTGGATCATAGAATGGTTTGGGTTGGAAGGGACCTTAAAGATCATTGAGTTCCAACCCCCTGCCCTGGGCAGGGACACCTCCCACCACACCAGGTTGCTCCAAGCTCCCTCCAACCTGCCCTTGAACCCCTCCAGGGATGGGGCAGCCACAGCTTCTCTGGCCAACCTGGGCCAGGCTCTCCCCACCCTCCCACCAAACAAGTTCTTCCCCACATCTCAGCTCCATCTCCCCTCTTGCAGGGTCCAACCCTTCCCCCTCCTCCTAGGGCTCCCCTCCCTCATCCAGAGTCCCTCCCCAGCTTTCCTGGAGACTGGAAGGGGCTGGAAGGTCTCCCCGGAGCCTTGCCTTCTCCAGGCTGAACACCCCCTACAACCTTATCTCTGGCCTCGCGCAGATGTGAAGGAGCTGCCATAAACAACCTGGGTGTTTACACCAAAATGAGGAGACATGCACAGTTCTGCCGTCTGCACAGAAAAGAAATCGGTTTCTTCACTGTGGTTTCAAACCCTTTTCAAAGTCACAGGAAACAGCACAAGTAGAAGTAATATCAGTAAGAAAATGATTCGGTTCAATAAAATGATTCCTTCCCCCTTCCCTCCCCCCCTCCCCCCCATATTTGGCATTTTCTTCTGAAAGAAGAACCAATCTGCTGCTGCTTTTGGGGGGAATTGTCCTAATTGCCGAATTGGTCATTAAAAAGAACATGCCCTGGTAAAACAAGCCCACTTTCAATGCAATGGTAGTTTCGTGTAACTCAGACTAATCAGAGCACGCTGATAACATCTTTTTGTCAAGGTTTTCTCATGCACGGCAGCACATGGGTGTGTGAGTCCCTTTGCCTCTTACCGAGTGTTTACACACCAACACAGTTCATCTGTCCTGCCTCATTGAACCTTTTCTCCAGGAAATCAACCCAAAGCTTTTCATTTCTTGCACAGGTGGTGGGGGTGATTGCGTGTGAGTGCACACATGTGTGTATCCCCAGGTGGTTGTAGTTTACAAACTAAAGATAGATAATAATGGATTATTTTTTCCCCCTTCTCCCAAGGGAAAAGGAGCCAGCCCTTCCCCACCTGTCTCCAGACCTGCCTGGGAACCAGCAATGGAATTGGGATTACCTTTCTCTTTTTTCCTCAGTATCACTGGGTCTGGATTAACCACCTGCTGCGGGTGCACAGGAAAACACTGGAGTTTCTCTTCATTTTCATCACTCTGATAATTTTAACTTGGGCTAGAGAAGAGCCTGAGGTTGGAAGGAGGGAGGCCAATCCCTGCAGATATGTGTGGCCGTGCCATGGGGCTCTCAGACCTGACCTTCTCTTGCTCTCCTGTCCCCCTTGATCTGCCTGCAGGGGCCATGTTCCATTGATTAGCTTTCATTCTCGTTAGCCCTTTCCATGGCTTTGCCTTTGTGATGATGAAATCAGTTTTTCTTGGTAGGTTTTCATGCTCAATAACGTACCAGATCTTTATCATTTATGCTTTACAGGCAGGACTCATTTCCCACCACAGCAATTGATGCTGCGAATGTCCTTAAATCCTGAAGCTGCAAATGGAAGCCAAGCTGAGGAGATGGCTGTGACGAAGGATTGCATAAGGGGCTTAGCCTGGCTGCAGCAGCTCAGAGGAGAGCAGCTTTACCTCCACCTCCATCTAAATCGGTGCCCAGAGCCCAAGACCATGTCCAGGAACGACCTGGGCTCCCAAAGGCTACATCCTTCAGCAGGAATTAAATTCTCACATGCTTGCACACCTCATTTTAAAAAATGGGGCTGGGCTCTTAGGGCACTTTCACAGAAACTGCATGTTCAGTTCTGCCTGCGATGTGAGCTTTTTGATTTTTCTCCTTAATTTCAGGACACTGGTGTCTGCTGGTTTCTACTGGTTGTTCTGTGACATATAACTGGGATGAAATCAATGTGCTTCTAAAAATGACTCCAAGAACTATGTAAATAACAGGGGAGGATTTCCAACCTATACCCCAAACGGTCTGCTTTTACCACAACATACCATCCTATGGGAAGGGTGTAATTTTGTATTAAAACCTTCAAAGCGGTTTTCTCTAAGGAATTAATCATGGGCATTTGTAGCTGAGTATGTTCTCTTGCTTACAAAGAGAACAGGCTTGCAAAGAGCTGCAGAAAAGGCCTTTGATGCAGAATAAGTTTTTCTTTCCCCTGCAAGTACCAGACTGAGGCGCAGTGACAGGTCAGAATAATTATTTTTATCTTACATACTTATTTAATTTGCAGCTTCCAGGATGCACTGACATTGTCCATAAAATGAAAGCCAAAACACAGATTACTTTGATTGACTGTATTGGTGTTTGTAAATTAAAAATCAAACTAAGTTCAAACAAATTCTCTCTTTGTAGCCTTTTTTCAAGAAGGGGCGGGGATGGATGCACAAATTTTCCCTTACTTGCCTGCTCTGCAGTGTGGTTTTCAAGCTTCTAGAAGCCAAACTTCACAAAGGTCTCTGAAATGGTGATGTTTTCACACTACTTTAGACAGCATAGATGTTCAGAAACCTTTTCTTTTTTCCCCATGGCATTTCAAGATACAGTGAGGGGCCCTGCATACGGTAAAGTGCTTTAAATCACCGATGCTGTCAGCTTGGGATTGACCGGACCTTTACATAAAATGTGATTTAACACTATCTAAGTGGTTTCAGTTTGTCATTGATTTCTTCCTGGCAGTACTTCTGGCGCCTGACTCTTCTCATAGCGCACTAGTGAAAATCAGAACTGGCATAAAAAGTATTAGGAAAAGTAAAAAAAGTACTAGTACTGGGAAAAAAAGTCCTAGCGTACTTCTCGTATGAGCGAAAATCAGGAGAAGGCAGTGAAGTCACAGGTGCTGTGTTAGGTGTAAAATGTGCCGCTGAATTTCGATGTCAGCCATTCCTTAAACTGTAATATTATTAGAAAGTATTCTGAGAATAATTCTCTGTGCTTTTCTGCAGTGTCAGGCTACGTTCAGCGCTCTTCATACTTTTTACATTATTTTTTTTTCCCCCGAAAGAAAAACATTTTTCCATTTTTATCTCCAGTAAAAAAAAAAAAAGTGGGAGTTACAATGTGGAGCATTTTTTCCTTGAGACCAACAAAACTGATCTTTTCACACAGTTATTTTTTCTAACACAGAGCTCTCAGTGGGACCCATGTTGGGTTTGGTTCACCCAGGAGCACCCAAGACTCTGGAGCAGAAGGAGCAGATACCAGGCAGTGAAGAGTCAGGTCAGGCAAGGGGGGTGACACAGCAACAATTTTGGGGACTCCAAACCCCCCGTTGTATGCCCATGGTGGGTGAATTCACCCTGTGGTATCTCAAAGTCGGGGAGGCCCCTTGGACACTGCAGCGACGGGGTGGGACCTGCCAGGGGAGCTGTATAAATAGATATGCAAGAGCACAAGTTCTTTCATCTGATCTGCTGCTGAATTTATCTTAAACTTCCTGTGCTCACATAACGCGGGTGAAACCCTGTCTGCGACACTGTTTTCAGAGTGCTTGTCTCTGCTTGGAAACGCAAGTGAGAGAATTTATTTTGAGGCATCGGGAATGTGTGAATGGCTTCTTCTGAGTTAACTACTTCTAAATATGGTGCTCAACTCTTTCCTTTTTTTTTTTTAAAGCTAAGTGGGGTTTCTAATCATCTCAGTTTAGGGAAGGAGAGGGACCTCATGTCGGTAATCCATATTGACTTGACAAAAAAAAAAAAAAAAAATTCTTTTCCTTCTGGAACTTTCCTTATAAAAGAAAAAACTCTTAGCCCAGTGATTTAAAAAAAAAAAAAAAAAAGATTAAATTCTACTCATCCACAGCAGTCCTTGTTCTGAGGGTGCTGTGGCAGCTGTTGCTGAAAGCCAAGCAGCTCGGGGGGGGATTTCCTGTGCAGGAGCTGTGTGTAGGAGGTGTGACACCTAACGCCGCTTCCCGACTTCCCTGACCAGCGCCTGGCGTCGGCTCGCTTTGCTCCTGGAGATGTTGCCACCATGTCTCGGTCCTGCATCAGGCACGTTCATGTTGCTGCTTGCCTGCGTCGTCTGTTTTATCCCCATTGCCACCTTTCTGGTTCTTCGTTATCCTCTTAACGAACCCAACCAACGGCATTATTTGCATTTTTTTTTTCTTCAGATTTCTCCCCTGAAAAATATACCTTGTGTTCTCTTGTTGTGGGGCAGAGGCTGGGTTGGTGTAAAGAGCTGTAGAGCGGCTGCCGAGGATGGAGATACACCAGTTTGCAGCTGCAACCAGTGCAGCCTAAGTCTGGTTTCTTGTCCCAGCCATCGCTGCTCTGAGATGGAACAGAGCAGACTGGTGGTGGTGGTGGTGGAGGTGATGGTGGTGGCCAGCTCCAAATCCCACTTCTGACTCTCCCTCCACTGAAGTCAGCCTCGTTCGGTCACCCCACCTTTCCATTGTGCTCCAGGCAGGCTAACAAAATACGCAAAAACAAATCAATTCCTGCCCAGAACCTCAAACACATTTTCTTCAGCTCATCTTGCTCCCCGGCACGTCTCCAGAAGGATGAGTTTGGTCCTGGCACAGGTTCACAGGTCCCCTCTTGCAGCCTGGCTGCCTGCCAGCCACACCACTACAGCCACATGCACTTGTTTATATATTAGTTCCATGTATAAATATATATATATGTATATAACCGAGAAAAAGCCATATGTGCAACTGTTGGCTTCTCTAAGGGCAAATCTAGCACTAACTGGAACTGGAGGTGGGTCTGCTGGTGGGGAGGGATGAAGCAGAGAAGCGACCTCAACCAGAGCAATAATTAAATAAAATTCCAGTTTTAGGACTGGAAATGCCACATTTGTCACCAAAGCCTTTCTGTAATGATACACCACGTTGACTCACGTCCCTCAGGGTCCACAGATCACAGGGCTTGTTTACACGACAAGGGGGCATTTCTCAGGTCAGTGTCCAGCATCTGAGCCCGGGATGAGAGAACACACGTAACCTGTGTTCTAAAATCTTTTATGAATTACTAGCCGTCAAGATACACAGCCTTCCTCGGAGAACTTCCCAAACACTTTCTGTTGCTGCTGGTTTTCTCACATCTGCTTTTGGAAACTACATTTCCTCGCTCTATATTATAAAGTAACATTTTTATGTGGCGTTTGCTACACTCCCCCTCCCTCTGTCGCATGGAGATTGAGAATTAAGGTCACATTTCCAGGAAAGGTGTCGCTCATAATGGCACAGAGGGTTCAGAAATACAAACTCCAAAATCTGGAGGAATGGGGGACTTTCTCCCAAGCCCATTAACAACAAGTAACATCACTCTCACCAATGATCACCCCAGTCTCTGCCTTTGTCCTGCTGTGGTAGGACTAATGTTATAGCATGATTTGATATTGTTACCTACAGGTCTCAAATTACCTGGGGTTGCTCAAACCAAGAGCATTCAGGCTGCAATATAAAATCTGGTGGAAATTCCTGATGTTGCTGTTTCATTCCATGGAACCTATGGAGGGGAAAAGCAGGGTAGGATTTTTCTCTCATTTTATGTAATTCTGTTTTCCTTCATTTCCTCTCAAGTGAAACACACTATATTTCATGCAATTGTTTTAAAAGGCTGTGGTGTGTTTCCTTTAACTTCGCTGACTTAAAGGGGTAAAAAAGTGAAAAATCCTTAGATTAAGAAGGAAATAAACAGATATCATGCTCCTCTAATATTTTTTCAGATAAAATACCCGCTGTGGGTTATGATTAAAATGAATTTTCCTTTAACAGGGATGCAAATGCAACTGCAGCAGCATGTCACATTTACATTGAAAATTAATTAGGCTTCATGAGCAATAAGCCTGTGGAAATTTTAATTTCCAGAGTCCCCTGGAGCTCTACATTTCAAATCAGAGTGCGGCAAGGCTTCGGATGCTGGAGAGGCGGCACCGCATGGTGTCTAAGACGACGTTGTCCTGCACCAGGTAGAAATCTTTTATAACACACACATGACTTTCTTTATCACTCTGGGAACATGAAGCCAACACCAACATGAAGTTTAAGGAAATTGCCTGTAGATGAAATACACCGAATCAGCAGGTAATCCCGGACACACATCAGGAATATCGGAACGGAGCCTCTCATGTTGTCTCTGCTGCTCTGTGCCCACCCAAACCGGCACAGCCTTTATCAGGGAAAGGTACTAACTCCTCCTCATCCACTTCCCTCTGGAAGAATCGCTTCTGCTCTGGCTCCCCGAAATGATGATCCTAAAGGGCATCTGCGTGATCATGTTTTTGCTTGTGTGTTTTTGTTGAAGTCATGCTCTTTCTCCTCAATAACCACAAGAAATGAGAATCCCGGTTACGGAAAACAGTTACTCCTGGAACTTCAGAGTGACAATTAAACCCGCTGGTGTTCAGACCTGTTACTGACCTCACCTACTCTTCTGCCACCCACTTCTCCAGGGCTCTTTGCCTTATCAAAACAGCCTGGGCTGGTGCTGCCCTTGCGCATCCAGCCCTTGACTCATTTCACTGAATTTCACTGAATTTTAGAGTTGGAAGGGACCATAGAGATCATCTAGTCCAACTCCCCTGCTGAAGCAGGATTGCCTAGAGCTAGAGCATGTTACTCAGGAGCATCCAGGCGGGTCTTGAAAATCTCCAAGGAAGGGGACTCCACACCCTCCCTGGGCAGCCTGTCCCAGGGCTCTGTCACCCTCACCGTGAAGAAGTTTCTCCTCATATTTGAGTGGAACCTCTTATGTTCCAACTTGTGCCCATTGCCCCTTGTCCTCTCACTGGGAACCACTGAAAAGAGTCTGGCTCCCTCCTCCTTCAACCCTCCCTTGAGATACTTGTAGGCATTGATAAGGTCTCCCCTCAGCCTTCTCTTCTCCAGACTAAAGAGTCCCAGCTCTCTCAGTCTCTCCTCAGCTTTCCTTGAGCTTTCCGCCACCATCAGCCCCAGGTTGGTCCAAGCAGCAAGGACAAGACCTGTAGATGGTGCCTTCTTGGGTGAAGAAGCAACACGCTGGTGTTGGGATGGGGTCTGTGGCTCTGTTGTCCATCCACCAACACCTCCAACGGGAATCATTTGCTCTCTCACAGACTTATTTTTAGGCAGGAGGAATCTGAAGCTTGTGCAAATGTTTAAACACGTCTCTCTTGAATTATTCAGTGTACTTTGCCTGCTTCTGGAGTTAATTAAAACAGAGGGCAGTCAATAGCAAGCTCTCCCGTTCACCGTAGGGAGGTGGCAGCAAACTGGCAGCGGGAGGGCTGATAACCACCTGCCCTCCCCACCCCTTTGGCACCACAAGCTGCCAAACCATAACCACTGTGCTCCCCCAGCAGTGCTGCCACCAAATCTCAATGAGTTTGCCTTAATTTAAGGAGACTGGTGTGGACACAGTGCTGAGGATGCATCCTGAGCTATGCTTGAGGCTGCGGTGCCTGATTTCAGAAGATCCAGGGAACCACCCAAACCAAGAGCTGTTTCCCTCTTGAGCAGCATCATACCTTTTTTTTTTTCCTGCTACAGTTGAAAGAGGCTTCTTCCAGCATCAGATGCACATGCCTGTGTAGCAAAAAACCCAGACTAAATGCAGCTCTCATCCTCTTGAAGTCAACAAGGAACTTGAGATGGGTACCAGAACTTCATCTCTGATCTGCAGGATGGGTCTGAGCCACAGGGACCTCTCCTCTGGCTCCAGCAGTGTTTGGTCCCAGAAAGCTTCTCACATCCCAACATAAATGCATGACGTCATGAAAGAGCACATTAACCCACACATAGACCCATGCCCTTCTCCTGCTCCTCTGCAGTGTTATGAAGAGCAAATTACGTACCAAGTTGCACAATCTTGACTTTACCATCTGCCTGAATACAGAAATGACAGCAGTAACTTTGATCCATACCACACTGAAACACTCAGCTCCTGATGAGTATTTTTGCCCCCAATCAGACATCAAAGTCACAGTTTCCCCTTGTGAATCAAGCTGATGATAAAAACACAGGCTTTACATATTATCCCAAAACATGAAGTACAGTCAGAATTATTTCATGCAGAAAGGAGAAATGATGATGCCATCCTGTGCTCACACAGTACTCCTGGGGATTACTCCTCCCAGTAACGGGCAGGTGTTAATTGCCATTACTGTTCCTGCACCACGTTTGCACCAAGTGGAAAAGGACCCTCACCTGGAAACAGGAGCAGGAGCATTATCACAGCACTCCACTGAGACTGGCAGGAATGTAGCTCCAACATATCGACCAGATTTTACTTTAAGAAAGTGAAAATATTACCATGGTTGAGCTGAGCGTATTTGTTATGAACAAATAATGTTGAATTCTCAGTAAGCCTGTGAAATTTTGCAGGCGGTGTGCTCTAACTGAGCATTTGCTGCCAAGAAGCTACCTCTGCACCTGAAGAAAAAAATAACGCTGCACAGCTGAGCTGGTGACATTCCTGATCACACAAAGAGACCTCACCAGAGTCTTCATCAGCTTGGTTTTGTCATTCTACTTTATCCAACATCTCCAGGCTCACATTCAGGAATTGCTTAACCTGAACTAAAACCAAGTTACGTTCTGGGACATCTAATATTTGCACATATCTAGTAGTGTGGTTAGGCTACTTGATCTGTAAAGATGTTTAATCAAGAAGGCTTGGACTAAAGTTCAAATGCTCTGCGTTAGCCAGACGTGAACGAGCGGTAATTAGAACACAGTCTGATTCATATGGGGCACTACTGGACTTTGAAATGACAGCTGCGTAACTGAAACTCTGTTGGGAAAGATTCTTTTTATTTTAGTACAACTAAAGTGAAGCTTTTTGCTACCGATGCTTCACGCTGAAGAGTAACAGAAGAGTTTTTTTTTAAAAAAGCATTTTTGGGAAAGGCAACATTTTCACCTGGTTTCAAGGCTGAGTGGTAGCAGACAATAGAAGCTTTTTTATCCTGTGGTTGTCAGAATCCGATAGCGGCCGGGCAGCTCGCTCAGAGCAGAAACTCCGACCCTTAAAAGGATGACTTGTGGCTGAGGGCCAGGAACAGAGCAGCCCTCCTTGTCTGCAGCCTCGCGGCCCCGAGGAGACATGGCAGGAGCAGTTCTTCTCATGCGAAACGTGGGTGGGAAGGCGACGGCCTCCAAATGGGAAAAGGGACTTTCCTGATGAAAAAGCCTGAGAAGCGGTAGGTCAGAACAAATCCATCTGGAATGACAGCTGAGACGTGTCACCAGAAAATTGCCTTGCCTTGGGATCATACCCATAAATTACAGAGAGTTTTATCAGAAAACGGATGGTCCTGAGAGACCTTATTTTTGAGCAGAAAGCGGTGTGATGTATCACTGTATGCATGTTGTTTACATCTTGCTCTAACACAGCTCGTGGGAGGAAGTGCTCCGCTGCCAAAAAAGACTTGATAGTTGCATTGTTCACGTGTAGCAATATTTAGACACAGCAAACCCACCGGTATTTATAATAACGCTGTCCCATTATGATATCAGTCGGAAGCTGCAGGAAAAAGAGATGGACTCTACGTCTGCTGAGCCAGAGAGGGAGATAAAGGCTCCCAGCAAATCTGATGGGAGAGGTGTTGTTTTCAGGCACAGACAGCATTTCAGTTCCTGTCCCATGCCAGAGCTCGAAGCTGTACTTGTTGTAACAGGAAACGAGAATCGCAATCTGAAGCCAGAGGCACACATCACTCAAACGGGCTCTTTGCTCTCTCTCCCCCTCTTCCTCGACGCCTGCCGCAGGACAGGGCTAGCAGCTCTGCTGCACGTCCCGCTGAATGAGCCGGGCTGGTCATTAACCCTCAAACCTGACCCAAGGCTGGGTAGGTGAGGAACCTTAATACTTGGACACGGTCCGTAACAAACCTTCTACCTGCCTCTGAGCAGTTATCTTATTTCCCATGGGAAGGACAAGAACTTAATCATAGAATCATAATCATAGAATGGTTTGGGTTGGAAGGGACCTCAAAGATCATTGAGTTCCAACCCCCCTGCCATGGGCAGGGACACCTCCCACTAGAGCAGGTTGCTCAGGGCCACATCCAGCCTGGCCTTGAACCCCTCCAGGGATGGGGCATCCACAACTTCCCTGGGCAACCTGTTCCAGTGTCTCACCACCCTCAGAGTAAAAAATTTCTTCCTGAGATCTAATCTGAATCTTTTTTCTTCCAGTTTAAAACCGTTTCCCCTTGTCCTATCATTACCCTTCCTGGCAAAGAGTCCCTCCCCAGCTCTTCTATAGGCACCCTTCAGATATTGAAAGGCTGCTATAAGGTCTCCCCGGAGCCTTCTCTTCTCCAGGCTGAACAATCCCAGCTCCCTCAGCCTGTCTTCATGGGAGAGGTGCTCCATCCCTCTGATCATCTTCGTGGCCCTCCGCTGCACCTGTTCCAGCTGGTCCATGTCCTTTCTGGGTTGAGGACTCCAAAGCTGGACACAGTATTCCAGAAACTAGAAACTTTTCAGTTTCTAGTACAAGTCAGCACCCTGACTGTATCCATCAGTGAACATCCAAAGCCATCCTTGGGGCAGCACCGGGAGGACCTGGCTGAACACCACCACCTCACTCCCAGCTCCAAACTCCACTGCTACCTGCCCTTCTCCCAGGAAAGGGAACACACAGCCCCTGAACGCTTGCTGGCTCCTAAAACAACCACAAAAATAGCTAAAAAGAGATGAAATCCAGCCTTGGCCAGCCTGGAAGCCTACAAATGCTTGCACCTTCGGGATCCCCCAGCCCCTCTTCTCTCCCGTTCATCCTGTAATCTGCTGCACCACAGGAGATGTCCACCTCTCATTTTTGGGACAAGCATATTCCTGCCCAGGGCAAGGGGTGCCCAGAGGCTTCAGAAAGTGGCAGAGAGGAAGCTGAGGGTTGACTCTGCTCAGATTTTAATCTATCTAGAACTTAAACTCTTGGCAGCAGGATGTCATTTTTATCGTTTGCAGAGTTTCTAGTACAAGAGAGTCCTCCTCCAGAAAGAGACTCACGCCGCTATCGTAACACCAGTAATAATTTCCCCCATTTAAATGACGCACAGTGGCAAAAACGTTCCATTGTGGCTGTAACAGCACCGACCCCATCTGGGCCCACAGACAGAGCCAGCAGCACAGTCTGGCAGAAATGCCTTCCAGTAAAGAGGATCAAAGAACTAACATAAACCGTGTAATTGCCATCTTGGAGCAGACTGATGGTGGAGCTGACCCCCGTCCTCTCCCCAGAGCAGAGAGCGGCATCCCGGGCTGTACAGGGAACCACAGGGCAAGGCCCTGGACAGCCACAAATCATCCAGCCCAGAAGGAAGAGTTTTCTAAACACCACTGGGTTAATGACCACCCTTAACATCGGTATCAAGAATTAATTGTAACCTCTGGAAACTGCTGCATCAGCCTTGGGAGCCTGAGAGTCATACACTTCCTGGGGTGGGGGGGAGAGGAGATCTGGGGAACCCGCACCACACTAACGTGCCTGCAAGTCTCTGCTGATTTTATGCCAAAAATCCCTGGGGTTTCCCACTCCCCAGCACAACCCGGCCCACGGGGCCCCTCTGGTGTCGTGTCCCAGCACTGCACCCCGGCCCCGCTCCCTCCACCTCCCAGGGACAGACAGACCCTCAACCCTCTGCCTCCCACCACCTGGGTTCACGCAGCACAAAAATCAGACAGCAGGTTTCCCAAAAACCTCGGCCTTTTCCAGGTATTTTGATGAAATTGTGAATTTCCCGGTTAATTTCTGTAGCAGTCTCCCACTCGCCGGGGCAGAGAAGCCCTGAGCAAACCCTGCAGGGGGCTGTACCAGCTGCATCGCCCCAGCACGCTTGAAATAACCTGCAGCCCACCATCTATTTCCACGTATTGAGACATACAGAAAATTAGTGAGGAGAACAGTCAGCCGAGACTGTGGTATCTTTACCAGGAAGTATTAATAAAATACCTTAAAAGGGCTTTGTTTTCTTCATTGCTACAGTCATTTCTGTCTGATCTGGTACCAAATATTACCCGCTGACCTGCGCCTCCGCTCTTTCACACCTCACCACGCTGCACGGGACCCTGCTTTCTGAACCTTTTTTGAAGTTTTCCAAAGCACAGCATTTCTGGAAGATCTTCCAAGGTAAGAGAAAAAAAAAAAAAAAGTCAATTAACAGGCAAACTCTCAAGAAAGTATGTATTTTATTCAAATAAAACGTTTTCTTAACCTTTGATTTTTATGCAAGGGGTACACATAAAAGGAAGTAGGCTCCACTTCAGGAGGACGCTGTGTCAGTCTGTCTGTCCCCAGGGCAGAGAGGAGCGGCGGCGCGGGGCCCCCGTGAAGCTCAGATGGCTGCCATCCTTCAGTTATCACAGTACTGTACCTTTACAAGAGACAGCATCAGCACTGTGATAACTGAGCCAGGGCAGCCTGTCAGTCATTGCGGACCCCCCCGCAACACTGCCCAGCCCAGCAGGCGGCCTCTTCCAGCTCTGCATCCCGTATGTCTGCTCAAAAACCCCACATCGCCCCAAACAAGATGCCCAGATGCCAGGGGAGGGGCTCAGGAGCATTTCACAGGCTTTGCACCTGAAGTTTCAGTCCACATAAATCATCCAGATAATTTGTGCTACCTTAATGACCGCAGTGGCTTCCGCAGTGCAGCTCGAAAGTGTTTTTAAGTAGCAGCTTCTTCTGGCCAAATCCACCAATGCTGGACTTAATGGAAAAAGGGGTAAGTAACCACGCTACAGATATCACTAGAGAGAACAGGGGTATCCCTCGCTCCCCCTTAAATTCACCGGAGCTAGAAAGAAGCATTTGGTTTAGGCCACGTTAAGTATTGAATGTCATGAACCAGACAGTCAGCGGATACGATGGCGGGGAGCCAGGTGAGTTACTGGAGCTCCACGGCTTGCGACAGCTGAGGAGCGGGGCTGGTTAACAGCGAGACTCCGAGGGTAGCACTACACCGTGACCATGCCACGCACCCCACGGAGCCCGCCAGGCCTTCACCAGCCGAGCGGGCTGCTGGGCACTGGAATTTTACAGCACGGCGAGCGCTTTCAGGTGGGCTTAATGGGAGTAAAGGCATCGCAGACACCCGGTCCTACACCCACCGACGGCTTCAAGGGACACCAGGCAGCTGCCTTTGCAAGCACAAGAGCGGCCTGAAGGCCTGAGGTGCTTCAGAGTACCCAGCTGGCATTTTTAGGCCATAGGATCCACATACAAAATTGTGAAATAAACAATTCTGCAGCAAACTAGTTAAATTATAAGCTTACACCAACATATACTTTACCCTTTTTTTTTTTTTTCGCTAAAAACAGGCACATGAAACTGTTCCTACACCCCTCCCCGTCCTTTGGATACGGCAATCAAATACATAAAGTTCTGAAACAAGTTTAAAACAAACTCAACGGTTCTACGTAGTAAAAGCTAAAGTGTTATTAACTTTTTATAGAAAGTTAATTTATGATGTTGATGGACTTCACCAGTACAAATCGCTCCCACATTTCTACCAGGAGGGAGCAGAAACTCCCAACACGGTGTTAACGCTCGAAATAACTTACCAGGAAAAGAGCGTGTTCTGAGATGTTATGGAGACTGTTTTTAAAAAGAGAAATACGTAACACTCCGCTGGATCCAGCTACCCAAATGGTGTCTTAACAAGTTTTTAACTCAAGAGGGCAATGGAGAGACAAATATGAAGTATCTGAGGAGAAGCACGCAGTGGAAAAAAAATATTTGTACATTTTAAAACAAACTACAAACATACATTACATAAAAAGGGGACAGTCAACAGATTATGCAATACTGACGTAAGACAACACAGATGACTTAAACATATATGCCAAAACTCGCAGATTTACCACCATTTGTAGATTAATCATTAAAGAATCCGCTGTTGCTGGGAAAAAAAACAACAATAAAGTTGGTAAAAAAAATACGAAGAAATTCTGTACATACAATGGTGACTTTTGAAAAGGAAGGAAGCTGTGTAACTAATGAACCATTCGCTCCCACTTTGAGGTGTTTTTACACCACCATTACTACTCTAGTTGAAAAATCCTACCGATTCCAGTAGAACAGCATAAACGCAGGATGGGGAATCCTACATTTCGCAGGCTGAAGCGATGAGAGAAGAGTAGCTATTTTATAGCTCGAGTATACCTTGACCACTGTTTCAAAATATTATTCTGTGCTCCAGCAGTTAATATCACACTGTTTAAAGGGAGAAGATGCTTGACAGCAAAGGTGAACATTCCCCCCCGCCAAAACACCCCTGGCACAGACTGATTTAGGTACACCCAATTTCTAGGGACTGATGCCATTTTCTCTAGAGAGGATCTAGCTCTGACTCCAACGCTAACACGGTTTGTTTCCTTGCATCCAACACACACGCACTGATTTTTGTTTTGCTTCTGTCAGATTGAAGATACACAGACCTGATATAAAAAGCCTAGGTGGGTTCCCCATTATTAGCTGAAGAACAGCAGTACAGCAAAAACCACATTAGTTTTGGAGCCTAGGGCATATTTTTGTTACTGCTAAGACACTGCTTATTTCCATACGCTTTTTAAAAAAAAGTCTAGTTTCCAATGTTTGCTGCCAGTTCTCGCTTTTGAAAGCCTTGCAAGTTTGTCTGGCTGGTTTTTAAACTCCAGTTCCGCCTCCTGCCCCTTTGGGGCTGGCGATTCTAAGTATTTTATTTTACTTGTTTTATATGAGCCGAAATTCCTTTAGCATCACACTGACGGAATTACTGATGTGCCCTGACCACAGCCTGCGAGGCTTGTGACTCCACACACAGGACGTAGGATGGTTTGGGCTGGAAGGGATCTTAAAAATCACGCACTTCCAACCACAGCCATGGGCAGGGACACCTCCCACCAGCCCAGGTTGCTCCAAGCCCCCTCCAACCTGGCCTTGAACCCCTCCAGGGATGGGGCAGCCACAGCTTCTCTGGGCAACCTGGACCAGCGTGAAAGATCTTGAAGCACAACAAGCCACTCTCACCCCCGCCTCCATGGAAGCCTGTGAGGCGCGCAGGTGGCAACCCCCAACTTCCATCTTGAGTAGCGCCCTTTCAACCAAAATCTGTAGAAGAGGGGAGGGAAAAACAAACACAAAAACAAACAAAAAAAAGAAAATAAACAGCAAGTTATGAGGATACAGCGGTCTGACGGGGCGATTTAGGCGGTTTTGACGGCGGGGGCTGTGTTGGAGGAGGGTGGCTGGCAGGTCCCCGGGTCACCCCAGCTTCTCCCTCCCAACTTTCCCCTCAAGCCGCCGCTTCCCGAGACCCAAAACCACCCCCGGCCCGAAACCGCCCACCGCCACATTCTCCTCAGGCGGGCGACGGGATGAGGGGAAGCCGGAGACCCCGTTTTAACCCACCACCACCGCTACCACCGCCTCACTCACCGGTCCGGAGCGCTGGGAGCCACCTGAGGAAGGGGCGGCGGCGGCGGCACCGCGGCCTCCACAGGCCCCGCCCGCCTCAACGCGGCCGCACGGAAAATAATGGTGCGCAACGGGGGAGCGCGGGGCCGAGGTCGCCGCCGTCCCGT
>NW_015090768.1:2545029-2550464 GCF_001431845.1 Calidris pugnax | reverse complement strand
GTGGTGTGAGGGGGTGTGGTGTGTTATGTTGGTTGGGTGTGAGTGTGGCGTGTGATTGTGTTTGTGTGTTGTGCAGGTTGTGTGTGTGGTGTATATATGGTGTGTGGTGAGTGTATGGTGTGTGATTGTGTGTGGTTCTGGGTTGTGGGTGGTGTGTATAAGGTGTATGATTGTGTGTGGGGGGGTGTTGGGTGTGGGTTGTGCGGGTTGTGTGTGTGGTGTGTGATTGTGTGTGGTGTGTTATGTGGGTTGGGTGTTGGTTGGGTGTGTGATTATGTGTTGTGCAGGTTGTGTGTGTGGTGTGTGATTGTGTGTGGTTCTGGGTTGTGTGTGGTGTGTATATGGTGTATGATTGTGTGTGGGGGGGTGTTGGGTGTGGGTTGTGCGGGTTGTGTGTGTGGTGTGTGATTGTGTGTTGTGCAGGTTGTGTGTGTGGTGTGTGATTGTGTGTGGTTGTGGGTTGTGTGTGGTGTGTATATGGTATGTGATTGTGTGTGGGGGGGTGTTGGGTGTGGGTTGTGTCTGTGGTGTGTACGTGGTGTGTGATTGTGTGGGGGTGGGTGTTGGGTGTGTGTTGTGCGGGTTGTGTGTATGGTGTGTGATTGTTTGTGTGTTGTGCAGGTTGTGTGTGTGGCTGTGTGTGTGGTGTGTGCATGGTGCGTGATTGTGGGTGGTGTGTTATGCAGGTTGGGTGTTGGTTGGGTGTGAGTGTGGGGGGTGATTGTGTGTTGTGCAGGTTGTGTGTGTGGCTGTGTGTGTGGTGTGTGCATGGTGCGTGATTGTGGGTGGTGTGTTATGCAGGTTGGGTGTTGGTTGGGTGTGAGTGTGGGGGGTGATTGTGTGTTGTGCAGGTTGTGTGTGTGGCTGTGTGTGTGGTGTGTGCATGGTGCGTGATTGTGGGTGGTGTGTTATGCAGGTTGGGTGTTGGTTGGGTGTGAGTGTGGGGGGTGATTGTGTGTTGTGCAGGTTGTGTGTGTGGCTGTGTGTGTGGTGTGTGCATGGTGCGTGATTGTGGGTGGTGTGTTATGCAGGTTGGGTGTTGGTTGGGTGTGAGTGTGGGGGGTGATTGTGTGTTGTGCAGGTTGTGTGTGTGGTTGTGTGTGTGGTGTGTGCATGGTGCGTGATTGTGGGTGGTGTGTTATGCAGGTTGGGTGTTGGTTGGGTGTGAGTGTGGTGTGTGATTGTGTGTTGTGCAGGTTGTGTGTCTGGTTGTGTGGGGGGTTGTGTGGGTTGTGTGTGTGGTGTGTATATGGTGTGTGATTGTGTGTGGTTGTGAGTTGTGTGTGTGTTGTGCGGGTTGTGTGTATGGTGTGTGATTGTGTGTAGTGTGTTATGGAGGTTGGGTGTGGGTGTGGTGTGTGATTGTGGTTGGGGGTGGTTGTGTGTTGTGTGGGGATTGCATAGGTGTGGTGTGTGATTGTGGTTGTGTGTTGTGCGGGTTGTGTGCGTGGTGTGTGTATGGTGTGTGATTGTGTGTGGTGTGTTACACAGGTTGAGTGTGAGTGGTGTGATTGTTGGTTGTGTGGGTTGTGTGTATGTTGTTCAGGTGGTGTGTGGGTGTTGTGTGATTGGGTGTGGTGGTGTGTGGTGGTGTGTTTTGTGATTGTGTGTTCTGTGGGTTGTGTGTGGGTGTGGTGTAATTGGGTGTGTTTGCAGGTGTGTTGTGTATATTGTGTGATTGTGGTTGTGTGGGGTGTGATTGTGTGTGGTTGCATGTTGTGTGGCGCATGTGTGGGTGTGGTATGTGATTGTGGTTGTGTGTTGTGAGTGTGGTGTGTGGCATGTGTGGGTGTGGTGGGTGTGGTTGTGTGTTGTGTGGGTTGTGGGGGGGGTGTGATTGTGGGTGTGTTGTGTGTTGATGTGTGGGGGTGTGTTGTGTGTGTGCAGGCTGTACATGTGTGCAGCTGTAGGGCTGCAGGCTGGATGTTTGCAGCCACGTTGGCATGGTGTGCATTTGCATGTTGTGTGTTTTCATATGCGTGTTGTATGTATGTGCATGTGCAGGCTGGATGCTTGCGTGTGCATTTACATGTGCATTTGTGTGTTGTGGGTTTGCGCGTTTTGCATGTGCAGGCTGTGTGTGTGTTGTGCATTTGAAGGTGTGTTTACACACTGTACACTTGCAGACACGTTTGTGTATCATGTGTGTGCCTTTGCATGTTGTGTGTGTGCATATTGTGTGTTCGCAGGCTGTGCACCCGCAGGCTGCCTTGGCACGTTGTGAGTGTGCAGGCTGGGTGTTTCCACATGCATGTGCATGTGCACGTCTTCTACGTGCACGTTGCGTGTGTATATGTTGTGCATGTGCAGGCTGTGTGATTGCATGTTGTGGGTCTGCTTGTGCCACTGCATGTTGTGTGTTTGCGTGTTTGGTGTTTACAGGCTGTGTGTTTGCAGGTTACCTTTGCGTGTTGTTCGTGTACAGGCTGTGTGTGTGCAGGTTGTGTGTTCTCAGGCTTTGTGTGTACATGTGTGTTTGCAGACTGCATATTTGCATGTTGTGCATGCGCAATGCAGGCTGTGTGTGTGCGTGTTTGCAGGCTGCCTTTGCGTCTTGTGTGTGTCCAGGTTGTGCGTTTGCATGTTGGATATTCTCAGGCTGTGCGTTTGCATGTTGGGCCTTTGCATGTTGGGCCTTTGCATGTTGTACATTTGCAGGCTGTATGTTTGCGTGTTGTGGGTCTGCGTGTCCTGCGTTTGTGTGTTGTGGGTTTGCAGGCTGTGTGTTTGCATGTTGTGTACGTGCAGGCTATGTTTGCGTGTTGTGGGTGTGCATATCGTGCATTTGTGTGTTGTGTGTTTGCAGGCTCTATGTTTGCATGTTGTGCATGTGCAGACTAAGTTTGCGTGTCGTGTATTTGCGTGTTGTGTGTTTGCAGGCTGTATGTTTGCGTGTTGTGGGTGTGCGTGTTGTGCATTTGTGTGTTGTGGGTGTATGTTTGCATGTTGTGCATGTGCAGACATTATGCATGTTGGGGTGTGTGTTGTGTGTTTGCGTGTTGTGCATGTGCAGACTAAGTTTGCGTGTCGTGTATTTGCGTGTTGTGTGTTTGCAGGCTGTATGTTTGCGTGTTGTGTATGTGCAGACTGTTCGCATGTTGTGGATGTGCATGTTGTGGATTTGCAGGCTCTGTTTGCGTGTTGTGCATGTGCAGACTGTTGTGGGTGTGCATGTTGTGCATTTGCGTGTTGTGGGTTTGCAGGCTATGTTTGCGTGTTGTGGGTGTGCGTGTCATGTGTTTGCAGGCTGTATGTTTGCGTGTTGTGCATGTGCAGACTGTAAGTTTGCGTGTTGTGTGTGTGTTGTGCATTTGCGTGTTGTGGGTTTGCGGGCTGTATGTTTGTGTGTTGTGCATGTGCAGGCTATGTTTGCGTGTTGTGGGTGTGCATGTCGTGTGTTTGCAGGCTGTATGTTTATGTGTTGTGCATGTGCAGACTGTTTGCGTGTTGTGGGTGTGCATGTTGTGGATTTGCAGGCTCCGTGTTTGCGTGTTGTGCACGTGCAGACTGTAAGTTTGCGTGTTGTGGGTGTGCGTGTCGTGCATTTGCGTGTTGTGGGTGTATGTTTGCATGTTGTGCATGTGCAGGCTACGTTTGCGTGTTGTGGGTGTGCGTGTTGTGTGTTTGCAGGCTGTATGTTTGTGTGTTGTGCATGTGCAGACATTATGCATGTTGTCGGCAGGTGTGTTGTGGGTGTGCATTTCGTGTTTGCGGGCTGTACGTTTGTGTGTTGTGCATGTGCAGACATTATGCATGTTATCGGCATGTGTGTTGTGTGTTGTGGGTGTGCATGTCGTGTTTGCGGGCTGTACGTTTGTGTGTTGTGCATGTGCAGACTATGCGTGTTGTGTGTTTGCAGGCTCTATGTTTGTGTGTTGTGCATCTGCAGACTGTAAGTTTGCGTGTTTTGGGTGTGCGTGGCGTGCATTTGCATGTTATGGGTTTGCGGGCTGTATGTTTGCATGTTGTGCATGTGCAGACATGCATGTTATCAGTGTGTGTGTTGTGTGGTATGTTGTGCATGTGCAGACTGTAAGTTTGCGTGTTGTGCATTTGCGTGTCATGTGTTTGCAGGCTCTATGTTTGCGTGTTGTGCATCTGCAGACTGTAAGTTTGCGTGCTGTGGGTGTGCATGGCGTGCATTTGCATGTTGTGTGTTTGCAGGCTCTATGTGTGTTGTGCATGTGCAGACATGCATGTTGTCGGTGTGTGTGTTGTGTGGCATGTTGTACATGTGCAGTGTGTGTTGTGTGGCATGTTGTGCATGTGCAGACTGTAAGTTTGCGTGTTGTACATTTGTGTGTTGTGCATTTGCATGTTGTGGGTTTGCAGGCTGTACGTTTGCATGTTGTGCATGTGCAGACTGTAAGTTTGCGTGTTGTGGGTGTGCGTGTCGTGCATTTGCGTGTTGTGGGTTTGCAGGCTGTATGTTTGCATGTTGTGCATGTGCAGACATGCATGTTATCGGTGTGTGTGTGTTGTGTGTTTGCATGTTGTGCATGTGCAGACTGTAAGATTGCGTGTTGTGGGTGTGCGGGCTGTACGTTTGCAGGCTGCCTTTGCATGTTGTGCGTGTGCGGGCTGTTGTGTGTGCATGCTGTGCGTTTACACGTGCGTGTCGTGCATGTATGTTGTGTCTTCACGTTGTATGTTCCCGGCCCGTCCATTCACAGGCTGTACCCGCAGCCTGTGCGTCCCCAGCTCCTTGTGCCCCTCAACCCCGCACCCTCCGTGGACACCCGGGGCCGGGGCGAGCCACCCTCCGTGGACACCCGGGGCCGGGGCGAGCCGGGACCTGCGGCGGTGGCCCCGTCGGACCGCAGGTCCGACGGGGCCACCGCCGCAGATCCCGGCTCCCCCGGCCCCGGGACTACAAGTCCCAGGGTGCCCCGGCCCGAGGGGGCGGGCGGGCGGCGCATCCCGCCGGTGCCCCCGCACACACCGCCCCCCCGCCCTGCTGATGTGTACGCGGCGGCGGCTGGATGCGGGGGGAGCGGCTTCGGCGCGGCGTGGGGTGGTGGTGGGGGGGGTGAACCGGGACCGTCTGACGCTGTGTCCTACCCCCGCAGGGATCCGGCCCCAAGCTCCGGGAACCGGTTATGGCTTCTAAGCTGTTACGGGCGGTGGTGTTGGGCCCCCCCGGTTCGGGGAAGGGGACGGTGTGCGAGAGGATCGCCCGCAGCTTCGGGCTCCAGCATCTTTCCAGCGGGCAATTCCTACGGGAGAGCCTCGACGGAGGCGGGGGTGAGTGGCCACACGGGGAAATCCCGACGGGGGGGACGGGGGGGTCTCCATCCCCGGAGCATGTTGGACGGGGCACGGAGAAGGGATAAGGATAGGGGTGAGGGGGAGATGGGGATGAGGATGAGGATGGTGAGGGGATGGGAGGAGGATAGGGGGGAGGGGGGGGATGGGGATTAGGATGGAGAGGGGGT
>NW_015090768.1:2527634-2544967 GCF_001431845.1 Calidris pugnax | reverse complement strand
ATGGGATGAGGATAGGGGTGAGGGGGGAGATGGGGATGAGGATGGAGAGGGGATGAGATGGGGGGGAGATGGAGATGAGGATGGTGAGGGGATGGGATGAGGATAGGGGTGAGGGGGAGATGGGGATGAGGAGGGGATGGGGATGAGGATGGGGAGAAGATGAGGATAGGGAGTTGAGATAGGGAAGGGAATCGGGATGGGGATAGTGGTGAGGATGGGAAAGGGGTGAGGATGAGGATGAGGATGAGGATGGGGAAACCCACCCCTGGTTATGCTGTAGGTCTTTTTCTTTCTGTGGGGTCGGCACCGCTCGTTCATCGCCCTCTCCCCCCAGCCTGAGCTCACCGAGCTGCCCCATAAAAGCGGGGTCCGATCCCCTGGGGAGCCGTGCGTGTGTGATAGTATCATCCCTGCCCCGGAGAAACCGGTCCAAATAACCCTCCGGCTCAGGCAGCAGCGGTTAACGGCGGCATCTGGGGACACAGGTCGTGTGTTATTATTAATAACTTCACCCTGCCTCAGGTGGCTGTACAGGAACGGGGGAAAAACTGCCAAGCGGTGGACGGCAGATGGCCGAGGCGGTGGCGCACGCTGTGCCTGTGCGACACCCACGGTGGGAGGGACGGACGGACGGGGAACGTGCCTTCATCCACGGGGGAAACCCCGCCAGGAAAATTGCTGTGGGTGTCGGGGTGCTGCATCCAGGTGCCGTGCCAGCCCCCACGGCAGGGACAGCGGGGTGTCACCGGGCGCTGGTGTGTGTCCCTTGCAGACAGTGGGGGGGTGGAGGCTCGCCGGGGGGGGGGGGCTCTCTGCTCCAGCCCATCCTGTGTTTGGCATCTCCAGGTCCAGAGCCATTGGGACAACTTCAGTCTTTGCTGTGTTTGCACCCCGGGCAGCGCTGTGAGGTGCTCCCCCTCCGATCCTGTGTTTGGCATCTCCAGGTCCAGAGCCATTGAGACAACTTCAGTCTTTGCTGTGGTTTCAGTCTTTGCTGTGAGATGCTCCCCCTCCAGAGCGGACGTGCTGCACCCCAGCTCGCTGCCCTTAGGCAATCCCAGCATATTTATTTTTTTTTCCAGTAACTCCTTCTCCTCTCTGGTAATGTGTGAAAAAGCGACCCAGAGGGGAAGCTGACTCACCGGGCAGAGCAACAGTAAAACGGCATCGATACAAAACAAGCCCAGAGAACCCAGAAGTGATTTCCCTTTTTTAGAAAGGGCAACAAAAAAAAAAATGGAGGGAGGGTAAAGTTTTAGAGAGCTGCGCACTCCGGCAGGGACATTGCACACAGCCCTGGGCTGGTCACTCCTTTAAAAATATCCAGGTTTCCTTTTATAAATAAAAAGGACAATAATATTTCCTTTGGAGGGAGGCTCAAAATTAGGAAAATCCCACTGAGTGCTTTGGCAGAAGGACAAAACACCTGGGTGTGAAGCCAGCAGAGGTGCAGCGTGCAGGATCGGGGCAGTGGGGTGGGGCTGCGTGTCCTCCCAGGAACCTGCACGGTCTAAATACGTGGCTCTTCCTGGATTTGGTATTTCAGTTCACACTCTTACTGCAGAGCTGCTCTGGGGACACAGGAGAAGGAAGAAGGGGCAGTGAAGGGAATTAGCTGAAGGTCTTTCCCAAATCGCATCGGCTTAATTCAGTTTCCTGAAGGAAACGAGACTGAGGAATGTGGATAAAATTACTCAGAAGTAAATCAGCCTTGGTTTGGTAGAGCTGGTGTGACGCTCAGGTCCCACCTTTGAGTCAGCCTCTGGTTACAGCTCTCAGTGAGCTGCAGCTATTTGCTGTTCTTGTTTTGCTGTTTGCTTTGGACAAGCTGTTACACGACGGCGCTGCGGTGTGCCAGCTCCGGGGCAAGCCAGGTGGAACTCAACTCTCTGCTGGAGTTTTTCATCTGCGCCATCGGCTTCGTGTTTCTGGGGAGGTGGGGCCCTTCCATACAAACAGGGACCCCTCAATCCCGTGTTTATGTAGAGTGTTCTCCATCCCAGGGTGGCAGGCATCAACGCACAGGGGGTTTTCCTGCTTGCCTTTTCAAGCTGTACAGTAGCCCTGGCTGCGTGGTTCCGGCTCGGAGGACTCCAGCCACCAGAGGAAGCACGAGGTGCCCGGTGTCGGTGGTCTTGGGGAGCCAGGACTTGTGTTTGCCTCTGGACAAAGCAGCTGAACGCACGGCTGCCACTGAATTGTTGGAAGTTTTGCTACAGTGACCCTATGAGTACATCCACTACCCCACATTTGTCTGTTAATTAGCGTCTCGCTTAGTGAGCGGCTGCTCTGCTGTAGGAAGAGGGCCTTTTGAAGATCTTGGAAGACTTAGAAGCTGTGGTTTTGGTGCTAGTCAGGAGTGCTGGAGGGTGGTGAGTACTTGGCCAGTACTTGCCCCGGTACACAGGGGGTTGTCTGTGGTGTTGGCAGCATCCCGGGGTCTTAGCAGGACTCGGCAGTTCATGTGCAGTACAACTCAATTTCTTTTCCAAGTGGCTTTGGCTGAGGTTCTACATCCCCTGAGAGACACGTGGGTCTGGTGGCTGGTCCACCGCTCCCTTTAATGGGCTTCGTTGGAGACAAAAGTGGCTCTTGTCCCCTCCTTGTGACAAATTTCATTTGTTAGCGTCCACCACAGCACAAAAGAAGAGCCAAGGGGGCTGTGGGCTGTGCATGGCCAAGTCTCGTGGTCCTTCTTCCCACTTTTCTCTTTGGGAAAGAGGTCCTAAAGCTGGGGTGATGTCTGGTGCTGGCTGGCGGGGGTTGTTGCAGTGCAACAACCAACTGCCCTGGTACAGTCAGCTGCGGTCGGTGCTCTGGTAACCACCCGGGGTGTTCTCCTCTCCGTTAACTCCAGATCACCTCGCTGTAGCCTAAATAAAATCCTGTAGAAGGTTGCGCCGTGGGGCAGAAGGTCCAGGGTTATCGAGCAGGGTCTGGAGGCCGTGTTTGGGAACAGCCTCTCCTCCAGCCCGTCCTGCCTGGTCCTGGGCGACTGTTTTGTTGCTCATGGCCTCGTCCCTCGGGACTGTAACTCGGTGGTGTTTTGATAAAGAAGGACGGCTGCAGATCAGGGTCGCGTGGGGGAAGCCGCAGAGATCTTCGAGTCCTGTGTGTTAAAGGGCAGATTAAAACCCACGGTCATTAGATTAATGGGATTAAGCGTGTGAGTCAAGAGGCCGTTTTGCACGGAGCTCAGCGCTGCCGGGAGCCCCTGCCGGCCCAGCTCGGCACGAGTATCAGCTAAGGAGCCCCTTGCTACCTGGAGGAACTGCAGGGCGATGCTTAAAACCCCTCTCTGCTTCTGGCTGTAGCAATGGGGATTTTGGTGCTTCCATAGGTGCTGAGCAGCGCTGTAGGGGTGAGCCCCGAGTCCTCCTGTGGAGGGGACCAGGAGCTGCAGGGAGCTGCTGGGCAGGGACCGGCATCTTCCACCCTGCTTGGGAAGGACTGGGATGCAGGGATAGAGTCATAGAATGGTTTGGGTTGGAAGGGACTTTAAAGATCACCTCGTTCCCAGTCCCCTTGCCCTGGACAGGGACATGTACCACCAGACCAGGTTGCTCCAAGTCCCCTCCAACCTGCCCTTGAACCCCTCCAGGGATGGGGCAGCCACAGCTTCTCTGGGCAACCTGGGCCAGGCTCTCACCACTTTCACAGCAAAGAAGTTCTTCCTAATATCTCCTCTTAATTTCCCCTCTTTCAGTTTAAAACCATTGTCCCTTGTCCTATGACTCCACTCCCTGATCAAGAGTCCCTCCTTATCTCTCCTATAGGCCCCCTTTAGGCACTGGAAGGCTGCTATAATGACAGAGGATGTTGTGCTCTGGAGCATCCCTGGTGTTGTAGGGGTGAGGGGACCAGGCAGCTCTGTAGGTCCTTCATGCAAGAACCGTGCCTGTTCTTCCTCAGTGTGAGGAGGGGTGGTGGTGCTACCTGTGCTTTGGAGGAGGCTGAGCAGGGAGGGAGATGCTGGAGGGTCAGTAGCTGTGTGGAAGCAGTCAGCAACCCCATACTGGTGTGTGGACCCCTGAGATAGTGAATCCCCCCCATACCAGTGCCTGACCCCATGTTGCGACGTGCACCCCATGCCTGTGTTGTGCATCCCCATGCTGGTGGGTGCCCCCCTGTGCCGCTGCATGCCCCCCATGCTGCCGTGTCTCCCTGACGCACGCAGAGGAACAGCACCTCTGGCAAGAGGAGTCATCCATCACGGAGCAGAGGAGATCCATCCAGCCAGACCGGGGGCGTGGGAAAGCTGCACCCTCCCCAATGTAGAGCCCTGGGCCCTCCCCCTATTTCCAGACTTCACGATTGCAGCTGGGGGTATTTTTGGTTTGCAGCCCCAGGCCTGGCTCCAGCATCTCCGCCGAGCAGCAGCCGGTCCCTGGGATGGCCAGCCCTCCTCGGGGTGGCAGTGGGACCTTCTGCTGCAGCTCCAGCCTCTGCGGCCACCAGGCTCTGCCCGGGGAGCAGCTCTGCCTTCCCTGCGAGCCTGAGGCGATGCACGGACCATGTGAATAAATATTAAAAAATGTAGGCGGATGCAATAATATTTATGCCCTAGCAGGTCTCCGTGCGGGTTGCATAAGACATCATGGATTATTTCCATCCCCACGTCCTTTGCTTCCCCAAGCAGGAGAGCTGCCAGCAGTGCTGGCCACCTCTGGGCAGCGACAAAAAAACTTGTCATTCAAAGAAAAGGTATTTTCTGCTCGCTGCACCGTGGCTCCACGCAAAGAGCTGCTCAGCGGGGTGAGCCGAAATGCCTTTATGGAGCGGCAGGAGGGGGACGGCACCATGGTCCCCCTGTCCCTGTGGTGACTCAGCCCTGCAGGCTGATGAGTCGGTGCCCGCTGCCTGTCCCATTTCGGAGGCAGGTTTCCAAGTGGGGAGCGTGGCTGGGCTGGCAGCCCCAAACCTGCCCTGCTTTCCTGCCAGGCATCGTCCGCAGACCATTTTGGGAGCCTGTGAGGTTCCCTGTGCACATCCCGTCCCCGTGCTCCCCAGGGAATCGGTGCAGGCTGTGTCAGGCTGCCCCGTTAGATCAGATGAACCCTCTCCAGGAACTCTATATCTCAAAAAAAAAATTAAAAAAATCCCTCCTGCAGCTCAGGAATTCAGCCCGTGGCCAGATGCATGTGCCTGCCTGGCCTGACATCTTGCTGCAGTCTGGAAACCCGGAGCCTGCCTCCAAATGCAGGATCCTGTGGCTTTTTTTAGAGGGGACTCGTACTTTAGGAGGGCTAAACTGTGCTGTCCTCAGCAAAAATCTTGCAAAAATTGATTGCAAAATTGTTCATTTCTGGTGACAAGTGCTATTTCAGCTGCTGTCAGAAGAGAGAAGAGGTGTCAATCGGGCCCTGGTCCAAGAGGAAAGGGCCGGGTGGCAGGATCAGGACTTGTCACACGCAATGGCAAAGAATATTTGCATTTTCCAAACAGCTTTTTTGTGTCTCCAAGTGGCTAAAAGAAAATCACAGGCAAACTGTAATGTAGGGAGCAACTGAATTTATTCCATCTCTCCTTGAAGTAACATCTGTTTTCCCCAGCTGCAATGAAAATATAAGCACAATATAACCTTTATTACCTTGGCTGCTGGCAGCGGCTGCCCGGGTGATGCCAGGCTGGTGGATCCAGACATGGTGGATCCATTAACTGTGCAGAAACCTCCGCTGGCTTCTCCTCCAGCGCTGTCGGCTCCAGCTGAGTGATGCGGGGGAGACCCAGGCAGGAGCCTGGTGAGGTGTATTTACCTTGCAGTTACACTGCAATTACCTTCTCAAGGGTTTGATCTTGGAAATAATTTTCTTATCTGAGCGCATCTTAAGTTGAGGCTCTGAAGTCTTAAAGCCCTTTGGATGGGGAAGCCGTCTCCTGCTTTCGGCAGCGATTTAACAAACACTTTGAGGTTTGGGTTTCGCTGGAGCTCGCTGGTGATGCCCGTTTGCTGCCGCGTCTCGCATGCAAAACGGTGAATTTCCACTTCTTCAGATCGTTTATAAATGATGACGCCAGCTTTTCCCGACGATGGAAACTTTGTACCTATGGGCCAAACGCTGCCGCATCTGCAGGCATTGCTCTAATGCATCATTTGTCCTCCTGGCTTTGCTGGAAACCTCCTCCAAGGCACAAGAATTTGCAGCTGTGGCTCAGCACGTATAGGAATAGGCATTATTAACATCCTGTATTTGGTACTAATGTGGGTTTAAATCAAGCAGTGAGCCAGGCAGCGGGATGTTGGCCACGTCTGTGGTCCAGGATGGGGTGACTGTCCTGCCGTTGGAGGGACGCGGAGGTTGGCTGCATCCCTCGCAGCTGGGCCAGTGTCTTTGTGATGTTTAATATCCATGGCAGTATCATCTGTAACCACAGAATCACAGAATGCTGTGGGGTTGGAAAGGACCTCTGGAGATCATCTCCTCCAGCCCCCTGCCAGAGCAGGTCCACCCAGGACCTGCACAGGAACGTGTCCAGGTGGGGTTTGAATGTCTCCAGAGAAGGAGACTCCACCACCTCCCTGGGCAGCCTCTTCTAGGGCTCTGCCACCCTCACAGGAAAGAAGTTCCTCCTTCAGATGGAACTTTGTATGTTCAACTTTGTGTCCATTACCTCTCGTCCTGTCACTGGGCACCACTGAAAAAAGGTGGTGACACCCACCCTTTAAGTATTTATAGGCGTTGATCAGATCCCCCCTTAGCCTTCTCTTCTCCAGACTAAAAGACTCAAGTCCCTCAGCCTTTCCTTATCAGAGAGATGTTCTAGTGCCCTCCTCATCTTCATAGCCCTTTGTAGCACCACACTGGTGCCACCTTCATAACTGGTGGAGCTTTGGGTGTAGCACGTGGTACACATGTCCAGCGTGGCAGAGACAGTGCCAGTGTCCCTTGCTGCCATCAGCTGGCTCACGGGGCTGTGAGGGCTTGGCCAGTGCTCGCTGTCTTCCTGCTCTCAAGTATTTCAGGCATTTCCATTTCTACAGCACAAAAAGGTGGTGCCACCTTCATAACTGGTGGAGCTTTGGGTGTAGCACGTGGTACACATGTCCAGCGTGGCAGAGACAGTGCCAGTGTCCCTTGCTGCCATCAGCTGGCTCACGGGGCTGTGAGGGCTTGGCCAGTGCTCGCTGTCTTCCTGCTCTCAAGTATTTCAGGCATTTCCATTTCTACAGCACAAAAAGGACCATGTGGTCCCCGGCTGCCAGGAGCAGCAGCTATGAGCAGAGGGATGCTGCTCAGAAGCTCCTGGATGAGTAATTTGGGAGGATGGGCAGAATTTGAGGGGGAGCAATATTTTTTTAAGCGGAAATGTCATCCTTTTTTTTTTTTCTCCTTTCTCTTGAACAGAAGTTGGCATCTTGGCAAAGCAGTATCTTGAGCGAGGCCTTCTGGTGCCGGACCACGTCATCACACGCGTGATGATGACGGAGCTGGAGAAGCGGCGAGAGCAGCACTGGCTGCTTGATGGTGAGTCCCCCCTGGATGGGAAAATTCCAGCCCCCCTTTAAAACGTTATTCTGCTGCTAATGGTTTGGCAGCACCAGGAGAGAGAAAAAGCAGAAGGTGCCTTTGCTGGTGGTGGGAGGAGTGGTGGGACAAGACATCTGCCCGTGGGTTTTGCATCACTCTGCCCGGAGCAGCGGCACATGCGTGTCCAGCCGAGCCATTGGCACATGTCGGGAAAAAGGGAAGGAAGGGAAAGGAGATGGGTGTTTCATAAAGCAGAGACAGTGAGCAGAGCAGGGCTGGAGGCAAGCCAAGAAAAACCTCTTTCCGCCTCCGTATGCGTGTGGAGCAGCTACTCATCCCAAGCCTGAAAGCCACCTGAGGTTCGGGTAGAGAAGACGCTGAGAGCAAACTGGCAAGGCAAGTGGTGAGAGGAGCAACAGAGGGTTTGCCAGGAGCTCCTGCAGCCCTCGGTGGTGAAGCTGCACGTCAGCAGCCCTGGTGCATTGCTGCTGGTGGCCTGGGAGCTGGCAAGTGGGCTTGCCACGTGAGGAGGGACTCTTTATCAGGGAGGGGAGCGACAAGACGAGAGGGAAGGGTTTAAACTGAAAGAGGGGAGATGTAGATGACAACTCAGGAAGAACTTGTTTGGTGTGAGGGGGGTGAGAGCCTGGCCCAGGTTGCCCCGAGAAGCTGTGGCTGCCCCGTCCCTGGAGGGGTTCAAGGGCAGGTTGGAGGGGGCTTGGGGCAACCTGGGATGGTGGGAGGTGTCCCTGCCCAGGGCAGGGGGTTGGAACAAGGTGATCTTTAAGGTCCCTTCCAACTCTAACTGTTCTATGATTCTGTAAGTGCCCATGGCAGCTCCAGAAATCACTTTAGGGCTTGGTTAGGGGATGGGGCAGGGCTTGGTGGGTCACACTCACTTGTGATGTTGGACACAGGCAAGTGTGACACATGGGACGTGTGGCTGTGGCTGTGGGAGAAACCCTCCCCGGCCAATCTGCTGGAGCTCTTTGAAAGAGTCAGTGAATACGTAGCTAAGACTGAGCCAGTTGATTTATAACAGACCTGGGCTTTTGGAGGGCTCTCAGGCTCCTGATAGGGAAAATACAAAATAGTTTACAACTGAAATAAATCCATGGATTAGTATCATGGGAGCCATGCTTCTTTTTTATGATTTTTATGATGAGGCCAGGTTGGACAGGGCTCTGAGCAACCTGATCTAGTTGAAGATGTCCCTGCTCTTTGCAGGGGGTTGAACTAGATGGCCTTTAAAGGATCCCTTCCAACCTAAACCCTTCTATGATTCTTCCCCATGTGGGCCTGGGTGGCCCCAGAGGAGGGGTGGTTTGTGGTGGGGTTTAGAGTCTGGCCAACCTCTTCTCACCCCAGTGGGCACCAGGGATCTGGCAGCATTGGCACCGGGGATCTGGCAGTGTAGCTCACTGGGCTTGCAGGGAGGATGTCAGAGACCTCAAGCCCTTTAGGTTCAGGCTGCCTTGAAGATGCCTGTGAATCCCCACTACTAAAATTCCATTATTCTTACCATAATGCCACTTAATTCTTCAGGAAGCACAGTGATTAACCAATATTGTAGCAACCAGCGCTGCGTAACCAAGTGCATATTTCATTGTATTAAAACCCTGGCATTTCAACACATGATGGGGGTTTGCATCGACAAGCTCTGAGCTGGGTTCTTGCAGCTGGGGATGTTGATTTATGGTGGTACGACAACCCCCAGCAGCCTGGCCCGGGGACCAGCTCCCATTCCATCAGGGCTTTATGTTGAGGGTGATGTGAAGGTGAAGCAATTCCATCCGTGGGCTGGTAACGAGGATTTCGGGAGCTGATGTCCTGGCAAGCTCTTGGCTAATAATACTCTGCAAAAAGCCTGGGAAGTCTCCGAGGTTTTTATGGATGTTAAAAAAAAAAAAAAAGGTTGAAAAAGTGAAAAAAAGGATATTATCAGCAGAGAGAACTGGGGAGGGGACCAGCTCAGAGTCACCCCTGGTTGCGGTCTGGCAGCAAGAGTGGATGCTCCCACCCACTCACTGCCTTTTCTGAACAAGGGGTCCCACTTGATACCTTCAGAGGATGGGGGTTTCAGAGGACAGGGATTTCAGAGAGCTGGGCCATGGCTGTGCAAACCATTTTATCACAGTATCCTTGATGTCCTCCATGTAAACCCACAGCGTGTTACTCGTCTGGGCGCAGTTTTTAATTTCCTTCGGGTTTTGCTACATAATTCCAGCATTTATCCCTGTTTTTATCTGCCTGTGCCCTCTTACTTGCCTCCAGCCCCTGTGCAGACACGACTTTGCAGGAAAACAAGAGTCTGTGTGTTATATTTCAGGAGTCGGTGCTGTAGGAGCTATTTTTTATTGTAGCCATATGGTGGATGCCTGTCTTTCACACCGCTTGTGCTAGAGCGAGGAGCCGCGGTGGTTTTGCAGCTCCGGGGCTGCGGGGTAGGTGGTTTTTGCCTCCATCCCTGCTGCTTTCCTGCCTCTCCTGACAGCCCCTTTCCGTTGTGGTGCCTGCACAGGTTTCCCCCGGACGCTGGGCCAAGCCGAGGCGCTGGACAGGATATGTGAGCTGGACCTGGTGATCAGCTTGAACATACCCTTCGAGACGCTGAAGGATCGCCTGAGCGCCCGCTGGGTCCACCCGGCCAGCGGGAGGGTGTACAACATGGACTTCAACCCCCCCAACGTCCAGGTAAGAGCCAAGAGGGAGGTGATTATGCCCCTGTACTCGGCACTGGTGAGGCCACACCTCGAGTATTGTGTCCAGTTCTGGGCACCTCAATACAAGAGAGATATCGAGGTGCTGGAGTGAGTGCAGAGGAGGGCAACGAAACTAGTGAAGGGCCTAGAAGACAAATCATATGCAGAGCGGCTGAAGGAGCTGGGGCTGTTTAGTATGAGGAAGAGGAGGCTGAGGGGAGACCTCATCACTCTCTACAACTACTTGAAAGGACACTGTAGAGAGGTTGGAGCTGGTCTCTTCTCACAGGTAATTAACAATAGAACGAGAGGGAACGGCTTCAAGCTCCAACAGGGGAGGTTTAGATTGAACATTAGGAAGGAATTTTTCACTGAAAGAGTGGTCGGGCATTGGAACAGGCTGCCCAGGGAGGTGGTTGAGTCACCATCCCTGGATGTGTTTAAGGGATGTTTAGATGCAGTGCTGAGGGATATGGTGTAGGGGAGGACTTTGTAGAGTAGGGTAGATGGTTGGACTCGATGATCCCAAGGGTCTCTTCCAACCTCAATGATTCTATGATTCTATGATTCTAAGAGCACCGGGGAGCAACCCACAGAAGGAAAAGATCAGAGAAGCCTTCCTCTGCGTGAGCTGAGATGGCTAAAAAAAAAGCTCTGGGGAGGAAATCCCAGGTGGTAAGCGCTGAGCGCCGGAGGGCTTTGCCCTCGGGAGCCAGCCTGAAGGAGTTGTGCTAAATGTTAATTAGGAAAATGGGATTTGTGTTAAATGCCGTCCGAGGATGCTCGATGGATGGGGAGTGGGATGAGGGACCTGGCAGGGAGCTGCAGGGTGGGCTACATCCCCCCTGAAGGTGTTTGCCTCCCTGCAGGGCGTCGATGACCTGACGGGCGAGCCCCTGGTCCAGCGCGAGGACGACAAACCCGAGGCCGTTGCCGCCAGGCTCAGAAAATACAAAGATGCTGCAAAGCCAGTAATAGAGCTGTACAAGTGAGTCGGGACCACGTGAATAAATCACAGAGTGTCTGTAAAAACAGCCACGAGGGCACTTTCCACCAGCCAGTCCCATGGCTCCATCCCAACAGCCCAAGGAACCCCAGCATGGCCCCCAACAGGTTTTTTTGGGGGCAGATCACTGAGGTCGGCAGCACAAAGCCTTTCATTGCAGCTGCACCAGCCAGTCCCATGGCTCCATCCCAACAGCCCAAGGAACCCCAGCATGGCCCCCAACAGGTTTTTTTGGGGGCAGATCACTGAGGTCGGCAGCACAAAGCCTTTCATTGCAGCTGGGCCCTGGCCCTGTTTGGAGGGAGGAGGCTGATGGAAAGAAATTCACAGCTCCTGTTTGTCTTGCTGGGCTCCACACAGGGCTTTGCTAGTGCTGTCAATGGGAGGGATTTTTTTGCTGTGGCAGAAGGTGTTTGCAAACCCTTTCTCCTCCCTAGCTCCGCTGTGCAGGGTGGGAAACCTCTTTGCTTTCCAGAGGTGCTGCCCATCAACGCTAGGAAACCCAACCAGTTAAGAGTCTTCTCAGACTCTTCTCAGTGGTGCCTCGGGACAGGACAAGGGGCACCGGCCACAAACTGGAACATGGGAAATTCCATCTCAACATGAGGAAAAACTTTCCTGTGAGGGTGGCAGAGCCCTGGAAGAGGCTGCCCAAGAAGATGGTGGAGTCTCCTTCTCTGGGGACATTCAAACCCCACCTGGACATGTTCCTGTCCAACCTGCTCTGGGTGGACCTGCTTTGGCAGAGGGTTGGAGTAGATGATCTCCACAGGTCCCTTCCAACCCTCACTATTCTGTGATTCTGTAAAGTGCTTTAGAGAGTGAGTGGCCTTCAGGGGGACATGGGTGAGCTTGTTGTCCTGAGTAATGTGATTATTCGTGGTTATCTGGGTTTGGCTCATCCACATGCGAGTGCAGCTGTGGATGGGCCAGGCTGTGTCCTTCCGATGGCCAACCTCACAGCAAATATCCCCATCCTGAGGGACTGAAGATACCCCCGGTACTGACTTCTCCTCCCATCTCTCTTCCAGGAGCAGGGGCATCCTTCATTCCTTCTCGGGGACGGAGACCAACAAGATCTGGCCGTACGTGTACACCCTGCTCTCCAGCAAGATCCCACCCGTTCTTTCGGACGAGGAGAACTAAACAGCTTGTGCCAAGGACCAAGAGTTAACGCCGTCACGGATTTGGTTTCTCTGGGGCTGTGCTCAGATTAGGTGATCGTGCGGTATCTCAAGTCCCTTCCCTGGGTGTGCTGGGTGACCTCCATGGGTACACCATTATAGCCAGTTTCAGGGTGAAAAGATCTTGGCTTGTAAGGTCAAATCTGCTAGAATAAGATGGGGTTTTTTTCTCTCTTGAGGCTATACAATATTCCTGCCTATGGTCCAGTACACACACAGAGCTGGGTAATGATCATACCAGGGTTACACATCTTGCCATGGTGTCCCTGCTACCCCCATACAAACCCCAGTCTCTGAGCCTTCAACGTGCCATCCTTTTCCTCCACAGTACCATTTACTGCAGATTACTCTCTAGGTCGTTTCTTTTTTAAAAAAGAAATACAAAAATTATTTTCTATAAAATTTGTTTATCAGAGAAATAAGGCTCTAAAAAGCGAGACTTAGCCCAGTGGGAATTGGTGAGCAACGTGGAAAATATTTACACTCCAAAGCTCAGAAACATGGAAGATCACATTTCTGATATTAATACACACGAAAGAGGGAAAATATTGGGAGGTAAAACACGCTCTTGTGCTTGTTCCGTAGAGAGAGATGAAACCCCTGTTACAGAGCGCTGCCGTTTTCACGAGCTGCTGTGACACCGAGCAGGACCCGTGCCAGGGATGAGCCACGCTCCTTTGTGCTTACCTTGTTTATCGCTTTTCACACTACGAGATACACTCCTGTTTATGAGAGTTTCTCCCAAAGATGTATTTTTAGTGTCTGCTTCGGTTTTGGGGAGAAATCGAATCGTTCCATCTTCTGTGCTGCCTTTGTCCCTGAGGTCTCCCAGCGATGGGGTGTTCCCTAAGCGGCTCCAGCATCCCCAGCAGAAGTGACTCCCTCCCCACGAACCCCCGGAGGGACCAGAGCCTTCCCTTCCCTGGGACACGTGCAGGAGCTGCCGAGGGCCATCCTCAGGCATTTCCCCAAGATTTACAGCTTCCTCTGCACATCTCGCTCCTCTTTTCTTGCGCAGGAGCTTTGTGTCTGGGTGGGGTGGCTTTTCTCAACTGGAAGTACTGTAACCCCTCTTTGGTGGTAGGATGCAGTACCTAAGCAATGGGGACGTTCTTTATGTCTCCACGAGTTGCCTTATTTTATAGAATATATATTTAAGGGGAAAAAAAAAAAAAAAAAAAGCAAGATGTGTATTTTTAAAAGTTTGGAAAAAGAAAAAAGCGCTGAAGTTTAGCATTGACTTTTGGGAGCTGTGCAGGAGGCTGCCGGCGTTCGCGGAGGGTGCTGCGGGCTGCCATGGGTGGCTCAGCAGGAGGGCAGAGAAGCTGTCACTCCCCGACCCCTGTTTGATTAATTAGAGCAGCCTGGGCAAGCTTCTGCTGCTGAAATGTCACTGTTTGTATTTTTGCTCGGAGAGCGGCGCCGTGGCAGGGGATGGGGGAGCCGGCTGACGTTTTCAGGGATGCACGGGCTCCATGCCTGAAACTTCAGCACATCCCTGGGAATCTTTTATCCCTGCAGAGCCACCCGCATCCTTGCATTATCAGAGGAGCCCCCGGTGTCTGCACTCTCCCTTGGAGGCAGTTTTTCCCTGGTACTCTCCTGATAACGGAGCCAGGAGCCACTGGGTGTTTGCGGCAGCAGGAGAGGGCTCCTCATCCCGCCTGGGTGGGACATTCCCAGGGTGGGAGCAGAGGGACCTTTGGGTTTCACTGCTGTCCTCGGGGGCCTTTCCATCCCTCCCCCCCTCCTCTTGGAGCTCCTGGCCTGGGAGGAGGCAAATCTTCCACCCTGCAATGAAATCCTGTTTAAGAAAGGTTTGGGATTTTCCCATGACCCTCGGACAGAGGTCTGGGCCGTTTTTGAACACAAATCTGGAAACAGCCAAAATGTGAGCGCTCTTTTCTTACTAACAGTGTTGGGCAGGAGGGGAGCAGATGATGGAGGAGGGGAGGGAGGAGTTTTTTAGGCTTTAAAAGCAGCCCGGCCGTGGTGGGTGGCTCTACCAGGGCTGAGTGCTGGGCAGGGTGGGCTGCTCCCTGCTTTTCCTCGCCGAGCTCTTGTGTCTCATCCTTCCCCTCTGCAAAATGCCTCCTGGTGCATCACCCAGCAGCAGGACAGACATTTTTGCCCCAGGAGAGCCGCCCAAGCGCTTGTTTTAAAGACTTTGAGCCCTATGGTAGATGTAGAAATCCCGTGACTCTGCATGCATCGAGCCCTTGGGATAGATTTTTTTCTACCAGAGTTGTCGTACGGTGCATTTTCATAGACCAAATACTGGCAGGGATGAGGTCCCGGAGCCAGCCGTGTCCCCCACCTTTCCTCCCCGCCGCGCTCCCCTTTGGTACTTTACTGTGAACCTCGCGCCTTTTTCTAAAACGCGACAGCAATTTTGTACCGACCCAAAATACTGTGTGTGTGGTGGCAGGAGGGTGTCCCTGCCCGCGGGGCACCGCTGCCGTGTCACGCCGAGTCTTTCCTCCTGGAGTTTCTTCCCGGCGAATCGCTGCAGCTGTGTTATTACTGCTCAAAAGATGTAAATAAATATTATTTTTTTTTCCTCCTGCTTACCCCTGTGCCCGCAGTGTCTGTGAGTTCGACCCAGTTGCTGCTGAAAGCCAGGCTCTGTATGAGCTCTTGCCCATCACGCCGAGTCTTTCCTCCTGGAGTTTCTTCCCGGCGAATCGCTGCAGCTGTGTTATTACTGCTCGAAAGATGTAAATAAATATTATTTTCTTTTCCTCCTGCTTACCCCTGTGCCCGCAGTGTCTGCCTGTGAGTTCGACCCGGTCGCCGCTGAAAGCCAGGCTCTGCACGAGCCCTTGCCCTGCCCCGAAGCCGTGGGACGTGCCTGCAGGTAGCAGGTCATTTTTGACCCAAGTTTTCTTTGTAGGAACCGATGAGGAAGAAGAGAAAGGGAGGGAGAGGGGGAAGAAGACTCACAGCATCCCCACTTGATCATAGCGGAATATCCCTACATAAAATGAGTTCCCCCCAGGGTTTGGGTTTGGGCACAATCCCTGTCTTCTAACTCCTTTATTTGATACCATCCAAATTATCATAGAATCATAGAGAAGAGACCCTTGGGATCATCGAGTCCAACCATCTACCCTACTCTACAAAGTTCTCCCCTACACCATATCCCCCAACACCACATCTCAACGACTCTTAGACACATCCAGGGATGGCGACTCAACCACCTCCCTGGGCAGCCTATTCCAGTGTCTGGCCACTCTCTCTGTGAAAAATTCCTTCCTAATGTTCAGTCTAAACCTACCCTGTTGGAGCTTGAAGCCGTTCCCTCTTGTTCTATTGTTAATTACCTGTGAGAAGAGACCAGCACCAACCTCTCTACGGTGTCCTTTCAAGCAGCTGTAGAGAGTGATGAGGTCTCCCCTCAGCCTCCTCTTCCTCAAACTAAACAGTCCCAGCTCCTTCAACCGCTCCTCATGTGATTTGTTTTCCAGGCAGGGTGGATGAAGCCCTCCCATCCTTGTTGCACGTGAAGTGGTCTTTATTTTCCTATTTAACTTCTCCCACTGAAAGTAACGGAGAGCACTGGGCACAGCCAAGCTCTGGCTTCTGCCTGTGCCCCGTGTCATCCATCACGTGTATTTTGGTAGAGGGAATTGAAAGCCAGAAGATAACGTCTACTCGTAATTCCCAAATAGCAGCTTCGGGGCACTTGGTTCCCTATTTGGCATAAGCAAAGGCTCTGAAGTGATTAGGGAGAAATTAAAAAAAAAAGGGTAATAAGCAGTGAAAATGCTGCCGGGAGGTGAGAAACCAGAGACACGGCTGCCCCTTGGCCTCGGCATCGCCGGGGAAGGAGCCAAACTCGCCAGGAGGGGTGTGGGTGATGCCAGGGTTTTGGGGTCCTGGCCATCCGGAGGCAGAGGAGGGATGTATTGGCTCAGCACGACTCCGTGCGAGGGCCAGGAGGGGTGTGGGTGATGCCAGGGTTTCGGGGTCCTGGCCATCCAGAGGCAGAGGAGGGATGTATTGGCTCCGCACGACTCCGTGCAAGGGCAGATAAATATGGGGAGGAAAAAGAGCTACGTAAGCTGGAAAATGAACTCAGTTTAAAAAACAAAAGTTTGGAGGTCAGAAAGCAGAGGAATCTGTGAGGAGTGCCAAAATCAAGCTGAGACCAAAGCCCCGACTGCCCTCAGGGGAGCTGGGGTGGCACTAGGGTTAGTGTCCTTGTCCCTACAGCCACAGCACCCACCGGGGTGCCACTGGCCACCCCAAAGTGTGTGTGGGGGCTTCTCCCCAGCTGCAGGGGACACGCACCCAAACCCAGCACGGCTGGGGACACAAAGCACCCCAACACCCACCAAGCAGCGTGTACCTGCGAGGCTGCCCAATATTTCTTTGAATTTCCAAAAGCATTAAAATTCCCACTTTTGTATTTATATATATACATTATGCAATATCGATCCTCTTCACCTAAAGTTGGCCAACGTAAGCAGTGTGGGGTGCAGAAAGCAAACTCCACGCTGCTTATAGAATCATAGAATAGAATCATAGAATGGTTTGGGTGGGAAGGGACCTCAAAGACCATCGAGTTCCAACCCCCCTGCCCTGGGCAGGGACACCTCCCACTAGAGCAGGTTGCTCAAGGCCCCATCCAACCTGGCCTTGAACACTTCCAGGGATGGGGCAGCCACAACTTCCCTGGGCAACCTGTTCCAGTGTCTCACCACCCTCAGAGTAAAAAATTTCTTCCTGAGATCTAATCTGAATCTTTTTTCTTCCAGTTTAAAACCGTTTCCCCTTGTCCTATCATTACCCTTCCTGGCAAAGAGTCCCTCCCCAGCTCTTCTATAGGCACCCTTCAGGTATTGAAAGGCCGCTATAAGGTCTCCCCGGAGCCTTCTCTTCTCCAGGCTGAACAATCCCAGCTCCCTCAGCCTGTCTTCATAGGAGAGGTGGTCCAGCCCTCTGATCATCTTCGTGGCCCTCTGCTGCA
>NW_015090768.1:2515312-2524112 GCF_001431845.1 Calidris pugnax | reverse complement strand
AGAGCGGCTGAAGGAGCTGGGGCTGTTTAGTATGAGGAAGAGGAGGCTGAGGGGAGACCTCATCACTCTCTACAACTACTTGAAAGGACACTGTAGAGAGGTTGGAGCTGGTCTCTTCTCACAGGTAATTAACAATAGAACGAGAGGGAACGGCTTCAAGCTCCAACAGGGGAGGTTTAGATTGAACATTAGGAAGGAATTTTTCACTGAAAGAGTGGTCGGGCATTGGAACAGGCTGCCCAGGGAGGTGGTTGAGTCACCATCCCTGGATGTGTTTAAGGGATGTTTAGATGCAGTGCTGAGGGATATGGTGTAGGGGAGGACTTTGTAGAGTAGGGTAGATGGTTGGACTCGATGATCCCAAGGGTCTCTTCCAACCTCAATGATTCTATGATTCTATGATTCTAAGAGCACCGGGGAGCAACCCACAGAAGGAAAAGATCAGAGAAGCCTTCCTCTGCGTGAGCTGAGATGGCTAAAAAAAAAGCTCTGGGGAGGAAATCCCAGGTGGTAAGCGCTGAGCGCCGGAGGGCTTTGCCCTCGGGAGCCAGCCTGAAGGAGTTGTGCTAAATGTTAATTAGGAAAATGGGATTTGTGTTAAATGCCGTCCGAGGATGCTCGATGGATGGGGAGTGGGATGAGGGACCTGGCAGGGAGCTGCAGGGTGGGCTACATCCCCCCTGAAGGTGTTTGCCTCCCTGCAGGGCGTCGATGACCTGACGGGCGAGCCCCTGGTCCAGCGCGAGGACGACAAACCCGAGGCCGTTGCCGCCAGGCTGAGAAAATACAAAGATGCTGCAAAGCCAGTAATAGAGCTGTACAAGTGAGTGGGAACCACGTGAATAAATCACAGAGTGTCTGTAAAAACAGCCACAAGGACGGTTTCCACCAGCCAGTCCCATGGCTCCATCCTAACAGCCCAAGGAACCCCAGCATGGCCCCCAACAGGTTTTTTTGGGGGCAGATCACTGAGGTCGGCAGCACAAAGCCTTTCATTGCAGCTGGGCCCTGGCCCTGTTTGGAGGGAGGAGGCTGATGGAAAGAAATTCACAGCTCCTGTTTGTCTTGCTGGGCTCCACACAGGGCTTTGCTAGTGCTGTCAATGGGAGGGATTTTTTTTGCTGTGGCAGAAGATGTTTGCAAACCCTTTCTCCTCCCTAGCTCCGCTGTGCAGGGTGGGAAACCTCTTTGCTTTCCAGAGGTGCTGCCCATCAACGCTAGGAAACCCAACCAGTTAAGAGTCTTCTCAGACTCTTCTCAGTGGTGCCTCGGGACAGGACAAGGGGCACCGGCCACAAACTGGAACATGGGAAATTCCATCTCAACATGAGGAAAAACTTTCCTGTGAGGGTGGCAGAGCCCTGGAAGAGGCTGCCCAAGAAGATGGTGGAGTCTCCTTCTCTGGGGACATTCAAACCCCACCTGGACATGTTCCTGTCCAACCTGCTCTGGGTGGACCTGCTTTGGCAGAGGGTTGGAGTAGATGATCTCCACAGGTCCCTTCCAACCCTCACTATTCTGTGATTCTGTAAAGTGCTTTAGAGAGTGAGTGGCCTTCAGGGGGACACGGGTGAGCTGTTGTCCTGGGTAATGTCATTATTTGTGGTTATCTGGGTTTGGCTCATCCACATGTGAGTGCAGCTGTGGATGGGCCAGGCTGTGTCCTTCCGATGGCCAACCTCACAGCAAATATCCCCATCCTGAGGGACTGAAGATACCCCCGGTACTGACTTCTCCTCCCATCTCTCTTCCAGGAGCAGGGGCATCCTTCATTCCTTCTCGGGGACGGAGACCAACAAGATCTGGCCGTACGTGTACACCCTGCTCTCCAGCAAGATCCCACCCGTTCTTTCGGACGAGGAGAACTAAACAGCTTGTGCCAAGGACCAAGAGTTAACGCCGTCACGGATTTGGTTTCTCTGGGGCTGTGCTCAGATTAGGTGATCGTGCGGTATCTCAAGTCCCTTCCCTGGGTGTGCTGGGTGACCTCCATGGGTACACCATTATAGCCAGTTTCAGGGTGAAAAGATCTTGGCTTGTAAGGTCAAATCTGCTAGAATAAGATGGGGTTTTTTTCTCTCTTGAGGCTATACAATATTCCTGCCTATGGTCCAGTACACACACAGAGCTGGGTAATGATCATACCAGGGTTACACATCTTGCCATGGTGTCCCTGCTACCCCCATACAAACCCCAGTCTCTGAGCCTTCAACGTGCCATCCTTTTCCTCCACAGTACCATTTACTGCAGATTACTCTCTAGGTCGTTTCTTTTTTAAAAAAGAAATACAAAAATTATTTTCTATAAAATTTGTTTATCAGAGAAATAAGGCTCTAAAAAGCAAGGCTTAGCCCAGTGGGAATTGGTGAGCAACGTGGAAAATATTTACACTCCAAAGCTCAGAAACATGGAAGATCACATTTCTGATATTAATACACACGAAAGAGGGAAAATATTGGGAGGTAAAACACGCTCTTGTGCTTGTTCCGTAGAGAGAGATGAAACCCCTGTTACAGAGCGCTGCCGTTTTCACGAGCTGCTGTGACACCGAGCAGGACCCGTGCCAGGGATGAGCCACGCTCCTTTGTGCTTACCTTGTTTATCGCTTTTCACACTACGAGATACACTCCTGTTTATGAGAGTTTCTCCCAAAGATGTATTTTTAGCGTCTGCTTTGGTTTTGGGGAGAAATCGAGTCGTTCCATCTTCTGTGCTGCCTTTATCCCTGAGGTCTCCCAGCGATGGGGTGTTCCCTAAGCGGCTCCAGCATCCCCAGCAGAAGTGACTCCCTCCCCACGAACCCCCGGAGGGACCAGAGCCTTCCCTTCCCTGGGACACGTGCAGGAGCTGCCGAGGGCCATCCTCAGGCATTTCCCCAAGATTTACAGCTTCCTCTGCACATCTCGCTCCTCTTTTCTTGCGCAGGAGCTTTGTGTCTGGGTGGGGTGGCTTTTCTCAACTGGAAGTACTGTAACCCCTCTTTGGTGGTAGGATGCAGTACCTAAGCAATGGGGACGTTCTTTATGTCTCCACGAGTTGCCTTATTTTATAGAATATATATTTAAGGAAAAAAAAAAAAAAAAAAGCAAGATGTGTATTTTTAAAAGTTTGGAAAAAGAAAAAAGCGCTGAAGTTTAGCATTGACTTTTGGGAGCTGTGCAGGAGGCTGCTGGTGTTCGCAGAGGGTGCTGCGGGCTGCCATGGGTGGCTCAGCAGGAGGGCAGAGAAGCTGTCACTCCCCGACCCCTGTTTGATTAATTAGAGCAGCCTGGGCAAGCTTCTGCTGCTGAAATGTCACTCTTTGTATTTTTGCTCGGAGAGCGGCGCCGTGGCAGGGGATGGGGGAGCCGGCTGACGTTTTCAGGGATGCACGGGCTCCATGCCTGAAACTTCAGCACATCCCTGGGAATCTTTTATCCCTGCAGAGCCACCCGCATCCTTGCATTATCAGAGGAGCCCCCGGTGTCTGCACTCTCCCTTGGAGGCAGTTTTTCCCTGGTACTCTCCTGATAACGGAGCCAGGAGCCACTGGGTGTTTGCGGCAGCAGGAGAGGGCTCCTCATCCCGCCTGGGTGGGACATTCCCAGGGTGGGAGCAGAGGGACCTTTGGGTTTCACTGCTGTCCTCGGGGGCCTTTCCATCCCTCCCCCCCTCCTCTTGGAGCTCCTGGCCTGGGAGGAGGCAAATCTTCCACCCTGCAATGAAATCCTGTTTAAGAAAGGTTTGGGATTTTCCCATGACCCTCGGACAGAGGTCTGGGCCGTTTTTGAACACAAATCTGGAAACAGCCAAAATGTGAGCGCTCTTTTCTTACTAACAGTGTTGGGCAGGAGGGGAGCAGATGATGGAGGAGGGGAGGGAGGAGTTTTTTAGGCTTTAAAAGCAGCCCGGCCGTGGTGGGTGGCTCTACCAGGGCTGAGTGCTGGGCAGGGTGGGCTGCTCCCTGCTTTTCCTCGCCGAGCTCTTGTGTCTCATCCTTCCCCTCTGCAAAATGCCTCCTGGTGCATCACCCAGCAGCAGGACAGACATTTTTGCCCCAGGAGAGCCACCCAAGCGCTTGTTTTAAAGACTTTGAGCCCTATGGTAGATGTAGAAATCCCGTGACTCTGCATGCATCGAGCCCTTGGGATAGAGTTTTTTCTACAAGAGTTGTCGTACGGTGCATTTTCATAGACCAAATACTGGCAGGGATGAGGTCCTGGAGCCAGCTCTGTCCCCCACCTTTCCTCCCTGCCGTGCTCCCCTTTGGTACTTTACTGTGAACCTCGCGCCTTTTTCTAAAACGCGACAGCAATTTTGTACCGACCCAAAATACTGTGTGTGTGGTGGCAGGAGGGTGTCCCTGCCCGCGGGGCACCGCTGCCGTGTCACGCCGAGTCTTTCCTCCTGGAGTTTCTTCCCGGCGAATCGCTGCAGCTGTGTTATTACTGCTCGAAAGATGTAAATAAATATTATTTTCTTTTCCTCCTGCTTACCCCTGTGCCCGCAGTGTCTGCCTGTGAGTTCGACCCGGTCGCCGCTGAAAGCCAGGCTCTGCACGAGCCCTTGCCCTGCCCCGAAGCCGTGGGACGTGCCTGCAGGTAGCAGGTCATTTTTGACCCAAGTTTTCTTTGTAGGAACCGATGAGGAAGAAGAGAAAGGGAGGGAGAGGGGGAAGAAGACTCACAGCATCCCCACTTGATCATAGCGGAATATCCCTACATAAAATGAGTTCCCCCCAGGGTTTGGGTTTGGGCACAATCCCTGTCTTCTAACTCCTTTATTTGATACCATCCAAATTATCATAGAATCATAGAGAAGAGACCCTTGGGATCATCGAGTCCAACCATCTACCCTACTCTACAAAGTTCTCCCCTACACCATATCCCCCAACACCACATCTAAACGACTCTTAGACACATCCAGGGATGGCGACTCAACCACCTCCCTGGGCAGCCTATTCCAGTGTCTGGCCACTCTCTCTGTGAAAAATTCCTTCCTAATGTTCAGTCTAAACCTACCCTGTTGGAGCTTGAAGCCATTCCCTCTTGTTCTATTGTTAATTACCTGTGAGAAGAGACCAGCACCAACCTCTCTACGGTGTCCTTTCAAGCAGCTGTAGAGAGTGATGAGGTCTCCCCTCAGCCTCCTCTTCCTCAAACTAAACAGTCCCAGCTCCTTCAACCGCTCCTCATGTGATTTGTTTTCCAGGCAGGGTGGATGAAGCCCTCCCATCCTTGTTGCACGTGAAGTGGTCTTTATTTTCCTATTTAACTTCTCCCACTGAAAGTAACGGAGAGCACTGGGCACAGCCAAGCTCTGGCTTCTGCCTGTGCCCCGTGTCATCCATCACGTGTATTTTGGTAGAGGGAATTGAAAGCCAGAAGATAACGTCCCTCTGCCCACCACTACCAGCTTGCAGATTCAATAATTTTTTGCTTTTTTACTCTTAATTCCCAAATAGTGGCTTTGGGGCGCTTGGTTCCCTATTTGGCATAAGCAAAGGCTCTGAAGTGATTAGGGAGAAATTAAAAAAAAAAGGGTAATAAGCAGTGAAAATGCTGCCGGGAGGTGAGAAACCAGAGACACGGCTGCCCCTTGGCCTCGGCATCGCCGGGGAAGGAGCCAAACTCGCCAGGAGGGGTGTGGGTGATGCCAGGGTTTTGGGGTCCTGGCCATCCGGAGGCAGAGGAGGGATGTATTGGCTCAGCACGACTCCGTGCGAGGGTGCAAGGGCAGATAAATATGGGGAGGAAAAAGAGCTACGTAAGCTGGAAAATGAACTCAGTTTAAAAAACAAAAGTTTGGAGGTCAGAAAGCAGAGGAATCTGTGAGGAGTGCCAAAATCAAGCTGAGACCAAAGCCCTGACTGCCCTCCGGGGAGCGGGGGTGGCACAAGGGTTGGTGTCCTTGTCCCTACAGCCACAGCACCCACCGGGGTGCCACTGGCCACCCCAAAGTGTGTGTGGGGGCTTCTCCCCAGCTGCAGGGGACACGCACCCAAACCCGGCACGGCTGGGGACATAAAAAAAGCACCCCAACACCCACCAAGCAGCATGTCCCTGTGAGGCTGCCCGATATTTCTTTGAATTTCCGAAAGCATTAAAATTCCCACTTTTGTATTTATATATACATTGTGCAATATCGACCCCAAGCTGGAAAATGAACTCAGTTTAAAAAACAAAAGTTTGGAGGTCAGAAAGCAGAGGAATCTGTGAGGAGTGCCAAAATCAAGCTGAGACCAAAGCCCCGACTGCCCTCAGGGGAGCTGGGGTGGCACTAGGGTTAGTGTCCTTGTCCCTACAGCCACAGCACCCACCGGGGTGCCACTGGCCACCCCAAAGTGTGTGTGGGGGCTTCTCCCCAGCTGCAGGGGACACGCACCCAAACCCAGCACGGCTGGGGACACAAAGCACCCCAACACCCACCAAGCAGCGTGTACCTGCGAGGCTGCCCAATATTTCTTTGAATTTCCAAAAGCATTAAAATTCCCACTTTTGTATTTATATATATACATTATGCAATATCGATCCTCTTCACCTAAAGTTGGCCAACGTAAGCAGTGTGGGGTGCAGAAAGCAAACTCCACGCTGCTTATAGAATCATAGAATAGAATCATAGAATGGTTTGGGTGGGAAGGGACCTCAAAGATCATCGAGTTCCAACCCCCCTGCCCTGGGCAGGGACACCTCCCACCAGACCAGGTTGCTCAAGGCCACATCCAGCCTGGCCTTGAACACTTCCAGGGATGGGGCATCCACAACTTCCCTGGGCAACCTGTTCCAGTGTCTCACCACCCTCAGAGTAAAAAATTTCTTCCTGAGATCTAATCTGAATCTTTTTTCTTCCAGTTTAAAACTGTTTCCCCTTGTCCTATCATTACCCTTCCTGGCAAAGAGTCCCTCCCCAGCTCTTCTATAGGCACCCTTCAGGTATTGAAAGGCCGCTATAAGGTCTCCCCGGAGCCTTCTCTTCTCCAGGCTGAACAATCCCAGCTCCCTCAGCCTGTCTTCAGAGGAGAGGTGATCCATCCCTCTGATCATCTTCGTGGCCCTCTGCTGCACCTTATTTACAACCCTGTTATTTTAACTTGTCCTGTGGCCTTTCTGCCCCCCGGAGACCTGCCCCCTGAGCTCCTCTGTCCTTTCCCCACCAGCCCTTACGCTCCTCTGCCCGGGGAGATTAAAGCTTCTGGGATGCTCCTATAGGGTGGGGATGGGGGATACCCAAGGAATATAACAGGAATTACCGGGGACTGCTTGGAAGAAACGGCACTGATGGCTCATAACCCCCTGGCATCTGTAATTATGCTGTGATGAAGGTTTTGGGGCAATTAATAGCGTGTTTATAGCATCAGCACTAGCCTTCCTGGCTACCCAGGGAAGCACCTGGACCAGCACACTGCCCTGTTCCCAGCCCTGCAAAGCTTGGACACGCCGCATCCCTGCTGAGTCCATCCGAAGGATTTAACCTTCTCCCAAAAATAAATAAATAAATAAAAAACCCAGGGGGGGAAAAAAAAAAAAAAAAAAAGAAGCTTGCTTAGGTTTGCGCTGGCAGGCTCAGCCCTGCAGACTCCAGATCCCACTCCATGCCACATTTTAGAAGATGTGATATGTCTGCCTCCATCCTCATCCTTCCCTGAGTCCCTGTAATCCCAAATATAACCCCGGCGCGCGCAGTTTCCCAGGCGGCAGCGCCCCGAGCCCATGGGCACCCTCGCCCCGTGACCCGATGACGAGGGGACGAGGGGCCCGCGGGAGCGCAACCGGCCTCCCCGCCGCCCTGCCGCAGGAACCCCGCCGGGAGGAAGAGGAGGATGCGGGGATCTGAGGGACAAGGTAAGGAAAGCTCCACCGAGGGAGGATGGAAGGAAGAGCCAGAGGGTGCCCGAGGAAGGAAAGAGGGGACGGTGTCCAGGGTAGGTTTGTGCTGAGTAATCGGGGGGAAGGCACCTTGGGATCCCCGCAGCTGGGGAGAAAGCAAAATAATAATAATAATAATCATCATCATCATCCTGCTTTAAAGCCTTGTTATATAATGGGCTGGCGGGAAGGTTTTGCATGGAAAAACTGCTCCTCCTGGCAGCGTGGCACATATCGCTGTCTGGGGGCAAGTTAAGGTGCTGGGATTCAGCCATCTCCCCCCCGGGCACCCGGCGTTTAATGCCCTCCTGCCCTGGGCACCTCCATAACTCCACGCAGAATACCTGCAGATCTTCTTGCACCCCCCCCCAAAAATAGGTGTTTTTGGGCTGTGAAAGCTGTTTGTGCGTACTGCCTTCAGGGAAGGAAAACAAAGTGATTTTTCAGGCTTTCAATAATAATTGTGGGTTCTACCTGAGCGTAGCTGTGCTTCCTACAGGCAGGGTGATTGGGTGTAAATGTGGGGATATAAATGCTGCTGGGAAATACTGATATCCAGCCTTTTGCTGCGCATCCGCTGGGAAACTGACCTTCAAGCCCCCCCCCCCTCCCCGTTTTCTTCTGCCGAGACAGACACAGAGCTGAGCTCCCTTTAAAAACCCTACTTCAGGCCAGAAAAGAGGGAAAAAAAATTCAAATATATAGCTAAATGCATACAGCACTGCATTTGCTTCAGTCCTGCTGAGGCAGCCCCAGCTGGGTGTTGTGGGAGGGGACGGGGGGGGCTGCCTGCTCCCCTCCATCCCGCTGCTCCAGGTGGGTCTGCATCCCCCTCAGCATCCCCCCGGGCTTTAAATCAGGAAATATTTAATGTTTTGCTGGTGCGTTTGCGGCTGTCGTTATCTTATTTTGGCTACTGCCAAGGAGAGGAGGAGGAGGAGGTGGGGGGGGAGGAG
>NW_015090768.1:2503020-2514886 GCF_001431845.1 Calidris pugnax | reverse complement strand
TTTCTTGCCCCCCCCCCCAAAAATAGGTGTTTTTGGGCTGTGAAAGCTGTTTGTGCGTACTGCCTTCAGGGAAGGAAAACAAAGTGATTTTTCAGGCTTTCAATAATAATTGTGGGTTCTACCTGAGCGTAGCTGTGCTTCCTACAGGCAGGGTGATTGGGTGTAAATGTGGGGATATAAATGCTGCTGGGAAATACTGATATCCAGCCTTTTGCTGCGCATCCGCTGGGAAACTGCCCTTCAAGCCCCCCCCCCCTCCCCGTTTTCTTCTGCCGAGACAGACACAGAGCTGAGCTCCCTTTAAAAACCCTACTTCAGGCCAGAAAAGAGGGAAAAAAAATTCAAATATATAGCTAAATGCATACAGCACTGCATTTGCTTCAGTCCTGCTGAGGCAGCCCCAGCTGGGTGTTGTGGGAGGGGACGGGGGGGGCTGCCTGCTCCCCTCCATCCCGCTGCTCCAGGTGGGTCTGCATCCCCCTCAGCATCCCCCCGGGCTTTAAATCAGGAAATATTTAATGTTTTGCTGGTGCGTTTGCGGCTGTCGTTATCTTATTTTGGCTACTGCCAAGGAGAGGAGGAGGAGGAGGTGGGGGGGGAGGAGGAAGAGGAGGAGGAAAGCGAGGAATATTTTGGTCCGGCCCCCAGGACTGCAAACTACCAGACTTTATTCACCTTCGGCGTTTATAGACGGGGGCCTCCATCTTCTGACAGCCCTTCAAGCGTGGATTTCTCTTAGTCATAGCCTTCCCTGAGGAAAAAAAAATAATAAAAGAAAAAGAATAAAATAAATAAATTAAAAAAAAATAAATAAATCAGCGTACCAAGTAACTGCGACGGCAGAGCCGGGCTGCACTATATTTAGCCAGCGGCGTGTTTATGGTCCCAGAAAGGCTCCCAGCCCTGAGGAGGAGGAGGAGGAGGAGGAGGGGGGATGCAGCATTTCGGAGGGGCCGCAGCCTTTAAGGAGGAACTGCAGTTTGGTGTCCTTGAGGGGCCGGGGTTTTTCCTGCCCTCGCCAAGGTTTAATTGCTGACCCCGCTAATCCCCCCGCGCTCGGCGGCTTTGCCCCCCCCTGCAGATTAATCCCGGGGCCTCCCGTCGCCTTGCTTTGGGCCAGCCACCCAAGCTGGAATTTTTGGGGCAGGATTTGCTAAAATCTGCCTCGTTTCACTGCAAAAATATGGTGGCAGCCCCGGGGAGTATTTGGGGGGGGGGGGGAAGCGGGGGAAAAGGGGATGGTGAAAAATGTGGGGGCCGCCCCGGGGGGGATTTGGGGGGGGGGGGGAAGCGTGGGAAAAGGGGATGGTTGGAGCATGGTGGTGGAGGGCTTGGTAGACCAGGTGTGGCACCTGGGTTTTGGGATCAAAATTGGGCTATGGGGGCTCAGTCCTGACTCCACGGGGTGGTGTTTTACCCCCCCTCTCCCCTCAGCTCTGCTCAGGTGGCTCAAATTCACCTTGCAAAGGGAATTAGCATCACCACAGCGAGAGGGATGTAGGAAAGGACATAACCCCAGCACCTCTAAGGAATTTGGGCAGGTCCCAAAGGGGTGGCTGCTCCTCTTCTGGGATGCTCTGGAGATGGGGAGATGTCTGAAAGCGCTGCGGAGCTGCTCAGGGGGGTCCTGTCCTTGCTGGGTGTGGGGTGTCCCACAGCACTCAGGTTTGGGCAGGAAAAAATCTCTGGCTGCTGGGAACACGGTCTGGAAATCCCAGCTGCTGCAACTGGACCGGATTGAGGCACTTTAATTTCCATCCACCATAAAAAATTAGATTATAGATGCTTTTTCAGGGGTGGATAAAGCAGCCGTGGGAAGCTCTGAACATTAAAATGCTATAAGTATTACTTTTTATTATTTCTACTAAATTATAAATAATATTTTATGAACTTTTACATTAGTTTACATTGCAATAGTATATGAGGCCCTGCTTTGATAGGGGCTATAAACAACATAGAGATGTCTTTCTCCTGAATAAGTTCTTGTCTTTGATGACCAGAAATAATAAGGATGGGAAATGGTATCTCTTCCATCCCTGAATCATGGCTGGAAGGCAGAGAGAGGGAGAAACTGTGTGTGTGGAACAAAATCACGCAGGCAGACTGAGGCGAGGCCAGGATTTTCTCCAAATCCTCTGGAATGGGGTTTTTGCCGTGTAGGAAACTTACGAAGTTTATTCTCTTCCCCAGGCCTTGTTTTGAAGTAGAAAAAAAATGACCCAAGCACTTGAATTTCTTTTCCAAGTAATAGTTTTCATGGAAAACTTTATAGAAGGAGTGATTTGCTTTCTAGCTAGCACAGGTTCCTCTGGAGTGCTCAGGTCTCTGCCCCGGTGCGGGGGAATTGTCAGGGCACCGCGGGGCAGGATGCGGGCAGGCTCTCTGCCTCTGCACACATTTCCTCCTGGCATTAATTTTTCCACCCCAACCGATTTTTTTTAATTTTTTTTTTTTTTTCAAGGTATTTAAGCTGAAACACTTCCACGCAAAACTCCCAGCCTGGGAGCCACATGGCATAATTATTGTAAAGCCCACGTGGTAGGGACGAGCTCCTGCAATATTACCTTTCTGAGTTAATAGACGTGATGATAAATCCTTTCCTGCCCTAAATGGTATTGAAAACCCCAGGGGGATCTGAGTGGAGCCGTGTTTACCCCAGCCCCATCACCTGCCCCTGGGTCCAGGGCTGTTTGCAGCCTCGGGCAGAGCATCCCACTGCATGGAGCAGCTCTTACAGCAGCACAGGAGGCATCACCAGCAGAGGAAGCTTGCTCTGAATCCTTTCTGCTGAGTCAAGCACACCTCATCTGGATGTTCACCGAGCTTTTCTATTGCCTGGCATCTCGAAGGCATCCCAGTGATGCATTCCCAGACAAGTGACCCAACTAGGGGATCCACCAAAGGCTGATTCAGTCAGTGTGGTAGGAATACCAAAGTGGGGTTTGTTGCCTCTCGTGGTGCAAACGGGCCACCAGGAGAAGGCTGAGGGCTTTCACACCCAGCCCTGCCCCCTGCCTTGCTCAAAGGGGCTGGAATGTCACTGAGGACCAGACTTCTGGCTCCTGCACCACCGAACTCACAGCCAGCATCCCAAAGTCATGATGATCCGCTGGCAGCCCTTCCCACGCCGATGCAACTGGGTGTCTCTCCCCTTGAATCTCCTCCAAGCTCTTCTTCCAAAACTGCAGAGAGCCCTGCAGATCGAAAACAGCATCGTGGGAGAGAGCAAGCACAGCCCTGTAGCTTCTGCTCGAGAATTACTTTGGAACGATGAGCAGTTACAAATCTGAACCCAAATGGCAGCAGTTTGGTGTGATGCAGGACCTGTAAGTCAGCAGGTACTCTAAGCTGAGACAGACACCATTTTTTAATGTTTTATGTAGCAGCCACAACAACAAAGCCCTAATAATATAATTTTTCCTATTGGTATTAGATAAAAAAATGCACTACCACAATCTGTAAGAAGGTAGAATGACTTTAATGGGGATGTGTTGGGTTTCTGGCAAACCCTCCAGGTGCCATCGGGCCCACCTGCCTTCTTCTTACCCTTCATCAGCTGGACCTCACTTAGGTATTCATCCAAGAGAAGCCATCATTTGCAGCTTGGAGTGAGGACACTCACCCCCTGGCCCGTTCTCCCAAAGGAAACCCCCATCCCATGCATCCTAAAATGACATAGGGATGGGAGGGGGCGAGATGGGCAACAACCATCAGCATGGGCTGGTGGTGCCAGGTGTAATGTCCCTTCTGTTTGCATGGAAAGACTCACTGAATCAAGGGGTCCTTGGTCAGAGCTACCTGAGAGCAACGACCTGACTATTTTCATTCTGTTATTGGAGTCCGACCCTGAGCACAGCAGCCGTAGCTGGAGTTGTCCTGTGATGACTCACTTGCTTGTATAATTTTTCTCCTTGTTTTTTACCACCAGCCATTTTCCAATGCAAAAAAAAAAAAAAAAACAAACCCACAACCTGCTGAAAAGAAATTCAAAATTGCACTTTGGGCTTTTTCTATGCGTTTAAAAAGCAAAGATCGGGGCATTGTATTGTTTTCAATGCAAGTGCTGATGCGAGCTGCAGCTATACCTCGTGAAGTGCATGAATGGAGTAATTCAGCTTTTTAACTCCTTGCAAGCAGGTTTAACACAAAGCTGAGATTTTTCCGAGGTACTGACTATGGGCCCACCTCTGTCCTGGGTAATGAATGCAGAACTTCTCCTGTTGCTAATGGAAATACTCCTGTGTTTCTGAACTCGTGCCTTTCATTCTAGCAGGGATTACTCCTATACATATTTTGCAAACAGGCTTCAGGAGGGCTATGCCCAGATTTTTCTTGGTATTTAGCCACTACAGCAAATGAGGAATGATGAATGAGCACTAGTTAGGCAGCAAAGTATCTGCTTTTTACCTAAATATCTGATTTTGGCTTGAGGAAGTGTATGAATGGCTGTACGGCCTCCAATTTTCTACGTTTGCAGGCTGGAGACTTCCTGAGCTGACAGTGATGCGATCCTATTTAATGGCCCCTTATAGATTTCTTCTTCCCATACATTTCTCCACCCTTTTTGTGAAGCACGTACATTTTTAGCATCTGCAACAGCCTTTGGCAACAGCTCCATGGCTCGGCGTTGCTGAGGAGCCAGTCAATTCCTTAAATACTCCGAAACAAAGTCTTGGGCTGGAATGAGTAAGTTGTGTATCATCCCTGACAGCGCTTTAACAAGGCTGAAAGGCAGGAAATAAAAAAATATGCAGACCCAGCAATACAGTTAATGGTGTGTGCCATCACAGAGAGGAAAGGATGGGAAAGAAGATAATAACAGAGTCAAACACTCGTCGCATCCTGGTGTCACTGGAAAACAAAATAATAATAAGGAGATGTGCAGGCTGACTGGTGTGCCGATTGATTTGGCAGGTAAGCAAAGCAGGAGCAGCCTTGGCAGGTTCCTGATAGCGTGCGGTGAAACTGTCCCACTCACAGAATCACTGAATGATATGGGGTTGGAATGGGCCTCTGGAGATCATCTCCTCCAACCCCCTGCCAGAGCAGGTCCACCCAGAGCAGGTTGCACAGGAACGTGTCCAGGCAGGTTTTGAATGTCTCCAGAGAAGGAGACTCCACCACCTCCCTGGGCAGCCTCTGCCAGGGCTCTGCCACCCTCACAGGAAAGAAGTTCCTCCTTGTGTTCAGATGGAACTTCCCATGTTCAAGTTTGTGCCCATTTCCTCTTGTCCTGTCCCTGGGCACCACTGAAAAAAGCCTGGCCCCATCCTCCTGACACCCACCCATGAAGTATTTATAGGCGCTGATCAGATCCCCCCTCAGTCTTCTCTTCTCCAGACTCAAAAGACCTAAGTCCCTCAGCCTTTCCTCATCAGAGAGATGTTCTAGTCCCCTCATCATCTTTGTAGCCCTCTGCTGTCCCCTCTCCAGCAGTTCCCTGTCCTTCTTGAACTGGGGAGTCCAGAACTGGACTCAAACTCCCCAGATGCTCTTTGGATAATTATACTCAAGTTTTGATGCTATGACCACATTTGTGGGAGTGGTTGTGATGCTTCCTCTGCCATCAGTGATCTTGCCAACAGGGGTTTCCTTCTACAGATGCTTGCATGAGGACCATGAACACCTCCAAAATGAAATTACAGCTGTTGCTTGACAAATGCTGATGAATATGTTCTTTGGTGTCCATCCACTGGAGAACACATTCACTGGAGCTCCAGCTGTCAGTGAGGCACTGAGTGCTGCAGGTGGGTTTCACCACTGCAAAGGCTCAAGGCTTCCTCTGAGGAAGGAAAGCAAAAATTTCATTGAGTCTAACACTTAAAAACTACTCCGAAACTTTCTCAGGCCCACGCCTGCTTTTCACTAGAGATGATGAAGACAGGAATGGTCAGTTTGGAAGTCCCTGAATCTCAGGGAGGGGGCTTAACAAAGGATTAGATCATTCAACACCCCCTCTCTCCACCTGGATCCCCATAAATCAGCCCTATTTGACTGTGGGACACCACATCCTACACTGGTAACATACACTATACTGCCCTGCATGGCCACCACTTGCAGGTGGGCTGTGACAGCAATCCCAGGCATGGCCACACTATTCCCACGTACAGAGAAAGGAACCTCACGGCCATCCTTGACTCCGGGCCAACTACCACGTATTTATCCTCAGCATAAGTCCGGGTGCTGCTCTGAAATTGTGTTCCTGGCTCTGTACCAAGAGCCTGTACCCATTTTGCTGCCACGTGCCCATTCCCAGAGTCGTGAGGGGGAATCAATGCTCCTGGCCAGCCCGTGGCACTGCCTGGGTAATGAATGGAGCCTCCAGATGAGAGGGCAAGAAGAGTTGTGCAGGTCACATACGCTCCAAAGCCATTTGTGTTTGACCCACATCTTGGCTGAACGTGGAAATGGGAAGAGCTTATTCTACAGGAGTAGGAATTGCAACAGGAGGGCTCCTGGGGTTTTATTTGACAATGAACTGCCAGGAAAAAAAGCCTTATGCGTCCTCCTTGACTGCCTCGACACATTCAGAGGGTGCAAGAGGGGAGGCTGGTGCCTATGGAGAGAAGATGAGTGATGGGAAGGCTCCAGGCTAGAGGGAGGGAGGGTGGGTCTGGCTAATGCTGGAACCCAAGTTCACGGCAGTGCTGGATTGAGGGTCTGGTTATTTTTAGACAAAACAATTGTTTAGAAGACACTGTTTATTTCTAAGATGGCCTCAGAGATGAGTTGTAAGGTAAAGCCTTTGGCTGTACATGTAAATGTTTATTCATTGCCTCTTGTAGAGGCTGTGACTGATTTGACAATTGCTGTTTTGCTGGGGAGGCAGAGGAGGTAATTTGGTTCTGGTTTTCTTAGAACAAGAAGTAAAGCAAAAAGGGTGATATCACATAACGTCCTGATGACCTCAGGTAGCTGTTGTGATTTCTGAGTGGGTGCCTTCAAAAAACAAAACAACAAAAACCCTCTGACCTTCTTCTGAGGTGGAATTATTTGGGCTCTCACCAGGGCTTTGCTTTTGTTCCTCACCACACTAAGCCTTCACCAGGAGGGAAATGCAATACTCTTCTAAGGTGACAAGAACCAGGTGAGTTGAATGGAGAGCAGCAGATGCAAACAAGAGGTAACACTTTCTGGAAGCTAATTCAAGTAGTGCTATATGGCTTAGGTTTTTAAAATCTTTGGTTCGTGTTTGAACATACCAGGCCAAAAATAAAATAGATATTCTTTATCTGTGGTAGTAATGACTCACAGTGCAAGTTATTTCAGCTCACCTGCACTGCTCACTGGTGATAACTGGGGTGGTCCTAGCCCAGACAAGGAGCTTCCTGGCTGGAAACAATTTAATCAGGTTTGCTCGACCGGGGTTAAACACCTGGCTCTTATTTAAAGTGCTGGCAGCTGTGGAGGCTTTGAAGACTGCAGGGATGGAGATGTTGGTGTCAATACTGCCTGAGGAGGTAGGCAGTGGGACCAGACCCTTCTAAGAGTATGGGTATGGGCTAGAGAGTAAAATTGCTATAGGGTGGGTCCAGGAGGAAAGACCCAGCAGAAAAATGTGGTGATGTTCTTGTTTTCCTGCTGGAAAATTGTTGTAGGCACTAGGGTTGGAGCTGAACTTCAGAGAAGATGATCTTCCCAGCCTGGTGGGGCTGAGCTGCTGTGAGCAGGGCTGTGACCCCACAGCTCAGTGTGGTGGCTGGGGAAGGACTGGGATTTAAGTTTGGTCTGTGCTGTTTTTATCAGAACATGGGGCTTCTGGGGTTAAATGTGATGCTGTGGTAGATACAGTTCTATACCCAATTAGTTCTTAGGGTGGGAAAAATGTCTTTGCTCCACCAAATTTTTGATACAACTAAATTAATTATCAAGACCTCAAGCAATGCCATGCTACCTGGTGTGTCCTGTAGGCCTGGGCACCAAACAAACACAAAAAGGTGGTGGCTGTTATTTTTTTCAGACCATCAGAACTTTATCAAACTGCTTCAATTTATACAGGTGCTTAAGCCCTGTTGTGCTGGTGGGATGGCTCATAGTACAGCTCAAACCCTCCTTGAGGTGGCAATGTGTGATGGGATGGGTTTAGCTGGGTTTTTCTGGTGGTTTCTGGTGGGATGGCTCATAGTACAGCTCAAACTCTCCTTGAGGTGGCAAAGTGTGATGGGATGGGTTTAGCTGGTTTTTTTTGGTGATTTTTTGTTTTGTTGTTTGTTTGTTTTTTTAAAAAAAGCTTGTTTTATAGAGTACTTGCTATAGGAATGTTGAAGGTATGGGAATGTTGAATTTTTGAGTCTGTGAATTAAGTTTATTTGATTAGGATTTGAGAGCTTTGAAGAGGGGGGAAAAAGCAAAAATGTTAATTCTCTAGAGCATATATGCTTTGTGGAGGGAGATTTCATTGCTCATTGTGGAGTAACTTTGGAAAAAATGTTTAGTATGCTGAGTTTTAAAAGTGTTGCTCCTAATATGAAATTAATTTTCAAGCTATATTTGTAATTCTCGCAGCATTCCACAGTTTGAATGCGTTCATGAAGAATTAAGACTATAATATTTCACCTTAACTGTTCATCTAGTTGGAGAAGAGGTGGAAAAAAAGAAACTGCACCTCAGTAGAGCTGGTGCTTGATTACAGCTACGGAAAGAGACTTTACCCAGGAGAGGCTGCAGCCCAGACAGAGAAAAACAGAGTTAGAGGCTGGCAAATCAATTGACTCTTCCAAGGTCAGTAACAGGGAGAGAGTTTGCCAGCCCAGACAGAGAAAAACAGAGTTAGAGGCTGGCAAATCAATTGACTTTTCCAAGGTCAGTAAGGGGGAGAGAGTTTGCTTCTCTCGAGTCTTGAGGCACACACAATCCTCCTTTGCATGTCATTAACATCTCCCACAGCCTTAATGGCACCTGCCAGCCTCACTGTTCAAACAGAATCCATGGATATTCTGTAGTATCGTTAGCCACCGCTCAATAAATCTGCAAGGGTGTTAATGAATTTTTCTAAGTAGCTGATTCCTTAGCTCTTCTTTCCTTGCTCTCATTTTTGAAAGTCATGTGCACTTTAACAGGTTATTGATTTTGGGTTATTTGTATGTGCCTTTCTTTATCCTGTAGACCTCCAAAAGAGAGAAACCATGTGGCCCTTTATTAGCCCAACTTAAAGGAAGAATCAGGGGAGAGGGGAATATCACTTTATATGTTCTCTTTGGCTAAACTTCCCATAGGGCTGGAAAACGCATGGATAAGTGCAGCTTCAACTGAATCCCACACAACATGCTTCCCTAATCCCATCTCTTTGTGTTTGTAACAAGGGTAATTATGAGCAAGGAGGGGACTTTGAAGTCTGTTTCCTCCTCCCTCTTCTGCCCCAAGGTCCCCTGGAGAGGCTGCACTGTCCCTGCTCGGTGCCTGTGCTGATGCTCTGCAGAACCCTCTTTCTCCAGGCTGGAGATTCCCCTTGGGATTACCTGGTGACTGTCCCTGCTCGGTGCCTGTGCTGATGCTTTGCAGAACCCTCTTTCTCCAGGCTGGAGCTTTGGGATATGGTGGTAATTCCCCTTGGGACCATTTGGTAGGAAAGAAAGCTATCATTTCCCCAAACTTTGGGACAGGTGTTGAATCCATTATTAATTCTTTTTTTTTCCACAAGGAGAAGCTTTTTTTTTTTTCTCTAAGTGCTACTGTACTCTGCTTGTGCAGAGATGACAGTGGCATCAACGTTGGGTAGGAAGCATTGAGCCAAAGATGTGCTGTGAGGCTCCAGTTGGCAGTGACAGCTGCTGGGGAAGTTCTGGACCTGCTCTGGTACTTGGAGAAGGGCGAGCTGTAATTCCTGCTGGAATGAACCTCTCCTCTTGTTTGTACCCTTTTTCCATGATAATGTTTTCAGTAGAACTTTCCTTTTGTTTTCTAATGCAGACAGACCCTTGCTGCTCTCATGTTAAAGAGGTGGCTTCTGGGTTTAGGATATGATGTTGTCTAAGCTGAGCTTCTTGAATTGATGGATAAAGGCAGCAGAGCAGCACAGAGACAACAGGCAACAGTTTAAGATGAGGGTTGGCTTGTGTAGGGTGTTGTGTTGTGCCAGGTTCCCCAGCTTGTTGCCTCCTGTGGGAGCGTGCTTGAGTGTTCATGGAAATGTTACAGAGCCCTGTGTGCCCCCTTCACCCAAGAGCCTGTTTTCTCATGTTCAGGCTGGTTTTTGAGCAAGCAAAAATAAATTAAAATCCACCTTGACCCCCCAGATTTCCCATTTTTACCCTAGAGCATAGGTATTTCTGTATCCTAGGTTGACTAGGAGAGACTAACAGGTGTGAACCCTAGTAAAAATACCTACGTTTTTATTTTTTCTTTATTAAATTGCCTCATATGGGTGCGGAGAGGGAGGGGGAGCCATTCCCACTGGGGGGCATTGCAATCTGTGGATTGCTCTGTACACACCCGTGTATGAAGAGCCCAGTCATGAGGGGGTAAAAAATGTACAATTCTAACCTCGAGTTCAAGCTGTTACCACCGCTAACTGCGAACTGTTTACGTCAGGTTAGTTCATTTTAGTTTGCTGCTTGTAAATCTGCTTGGATTTTTTTTCTGAGACAATTCTGGGTCACAGATGTACCTTGTCTGCTCTGTAATATAAAATTGCAGGAGTTATATAAACAATAGCACACGACGAGGAATGGCTGTACCAGATGCCCACTGCCCTAGAGTGTTAAACAGGGAAGTTTAAGCCAAGTGTCAGTAATATTTCAAGTTATGGTTATTGCTACAGAAGTGCTTATTGATGTTACTGCTTTAGAAGCAAACCCACACTATTTTTCTAAGCAGAGTCCCTTCTGTCCCTTCTGTAAGAGATTGAGGGCGTACTTGTGTCTGGATGTTATGGCTTCTTTTTGCCTTTGTTTTTCCTTAAATTAAAAAGAAATCCATTTAGGAGAGTTTAATAGTGGTCATTTCCTCTGGAGCATCCCTCAGTTCCTCTGCTCCATGTACAATGAAATTATGATCTAGTAGCTGTGGCTGAGAAACGCACCGAGCGAGGTATGGCTCATCAGTTGTTCAAGGGCACAATTTGTGTTGGTCTAAAGTCTGTTTATTTGCAAACAGCTTAAATCAGGCTGGTGAGATGTAAGGAACAAAAAATGGCTTAGCAATTGGTGGCAGTGCTGCTTCAGCTGGGTGACAACAGTTTTCAGCCAGCAGTCGCACAGGGGCTTGGGGTGCTGGTCATAGAATTGTTTAGGTTGGAAAAGCCTTTAAGATCATTGAGGGTCGCACAGGGGCTTGGGGTGCTGGTCATAGAGTTGTTTAGGTCGGAAAAGCCTTTAAGATCATTGAGGGCAACCACAGAATCACAGAATCTTCTAGGTTGGAAGGGACCTTAAAGATCATCTTGTCCAACCGTCAACCTAACTGACAAAAATAGACACCCACACAACAAACAAGGAGCATCATCACTAAACCATACCTCCCAGCAAACTGCTGCATCCCTGCTGTGACACGAGGTTTGGGATTCCCTCTGGTTACCTGCCCACAGACAGATGTGATGTTATTTACCTTATGTTATCAGTTACACTGAACCAGAGATGCTCTTTAGGTTTTTTTTTTGGAGGCTCTGTGCAGAAATGCTGTGCCATCCTCCCCTCCTTCAGGCTGCAGAACCGGCTCCGTCAGCCTGTAACGTGGTGACCTTGGCCCGTTCCTGAGCAACACACCTTTCCTTGGCGTGACAGAAAGATCTTAAGGCCAATTACTATTCCAAGAACCTCTTCACTCCTTCGGGAGGTTTGCCGGAAGGGATGAACAATAAGCCCTGGGAGAAGGAAAACGCTGTAGATCCAGGGCTCAGTTGGGTGTTTGTGGTTTTTTTTTTTTTTTT
>NW_015090768.1:2492915-2495051 GCF_001431845.1 Calidris pugnax | reverse complement strand
ATTCTTTTTTTTTCCACAAGGAGAAGCTTTTTTTTTTTTCTCTAAGTGCTACTGTACTCTGCTTCTGCAGAGATGACAGTGGCATCAACGTTGGGTAGGAAGCATTGAGCCAAAGATGTGCTGTGAGGCTCCAGTTGGCAGTGACAGCTGCTGGGGAAGTTCTGGACCTGCTCTGGTACTTGGAGAAGGGCGAGCTGTAATTCCTGCTGGAATGAACCTCTCCTCTTGTTTGTACCCTTTTTCCATGATAATGTTTTCAGTAGAACTTTCCTTTTGTTTTCTAATGCAGACAGACCCTTGCTGCTCTCATGTTAAAGAGGTGGCTTCTGGGTTTAGGATATGATGTTGTCTAAGCTGAGCTTCTTGAATTGATGGATAAAGGCAGCAGAGCAGCACAGAGACAACAGGCAACAGTTTAAGATGAGGGTTGGCTTGTGTAGGGTGTTGTGTTGTGCCAGGTTCCCCAGCTTGTTGCCTCCTGTGGGAGCGTGCTTGAGTGTTCATGGAAATGTTACAGAGCCCTGTGTGCCCCCTTCACCCAAGAGCCTGTTTTCTCATGTTCAGGCTGGTTTTTGAGCAAGCAAAAATAAATTAAAATCCACCTTGACCCCCCAGATTTCCCATTTTTACCCTAGAGCATAGGTATTTCTGTATCCTAGGTTGACTAGGAGAGACTAACAGGTGTGAACCCTAGTAAAAATACCTACGTTTTTATTTTTTCTTTATTAAATTGCCTCATATGGGTGCGGAGAGGGAGGGGGAGCCATTCCCACTGGGGGGCATTGCAATCTGTGGATTGCTCTGTACACACCCGTGTATGAAGAGCCCAGTCATGAGGGGGTAAAAAATGTACAATTCTAACCTCGAGTTCAAGCTGTTACCACCGCTAACTGCGAACTGTTTACGTCAGGTTAGTTCATTTTAGTTTGCTGCTTGTAAATCTGCTTGGATTTTTTTTCTGAGACAATTCTGGGTCACAGATGTACCTTGTCTGCTCTGTAATATAAAATTGCAGGAGTTATATAAACAATAGCACACGACGAGGAATGGCTGTACCAGATGCCCACTGCCCTAGAGTGTTAAACAGGGAAGTTTAAGCCAAGTGTCAGTAATATTTCAAGTTATGGTTATTGCTACAGAAGTGCTTATTGATGTTACTGCTTTAGAAGCAAACCCACACTATTTTTCTAAGCAGAGTCCCTTCTGTCCCTTCTGTAAGAGATTGAGGGCGTACTTGTGTCTGGATGTTATGGCTTCTTTTTGCCTTTGTTTTTCCTTAAATTAAAAAGAAATCCATTTAGGAGAGTTTAATAGTGGTCATTTCCTCTGGAGCATCCCTCAGTTCCTCTGCTCCATGTACAATGAAATTATGATCTAGTAGCTGTGGCTGAGAAACGCACCGAGCGAGGTATGGCTCATCAGTTGTTCAAGGGCACAATTTGTGTTGGTCTAAAGTCTGTTTATTTGCAAACAGCTTAAATCAGGCTGGTGAGATGTAAGGAACAAAAAATGGCTTAGCAATTGGTGGCAGTGCTGCTTCAGCTGGGTGACAACAGTTTTCAGCCAGCAGTCGCACAGGGGCTTGGGGTGCTGGTCATAGAATTGTTTAGGTTGGAAAAGCCTTTAAGATCATTGAGGGCAACCACAGAATCACAGAATCTTCTAGGTTGGAAGGGACCTTAAAGATCATCTTGTCCAACCGTCAACCTAACTGACAAAAATAGACACCCACACAACAAACAAGGAGCATCATCACTAAACCATACCTCCCAGCAAACTGCTGCATCCCTGCTGTGACACGAGGTTTGGGATTCCCTCTGGTTACCTGCCCACAGACAGATGTGATGTTATTTACCTTATGTTATCAGTTACACTGAACCAGAGATGCTCTTTAGGTTTTTTTTTTGGAGGCTCTGTGCAGAAATGCTGTGCCATCCTCCCCTCCTTCAGGCTGCAGAACCGGCTCCGTCAGCCCGTAACGTGGTGACCTTGGCCCGTTCCTGAGCAACACACCTTTCCTTGGCGTGACAGAAAGATCTTAAGGCCAATTACTATTCCAAGAACCTCTTCACTCCTTCGGGAGGTTTGCCGGAAGGGATGAACAATAAGCCCTGGAGAAGGAAAACGCTGTAGATC